>NW_026725559.1:0-57817 GCF_029784015.1 Lycium ferocissimum
ACCTTTACATCTGGGTACTATTAAATCGACCCTTTTTTGGGGTGCGTTTCACTGCGGAGTACACCGGTGAGCTAAAGGTATTAGCAGTAGCCTCGGCTCCAGCGGATTGGGCGAGCTCCACTTCGGCTCTCGAGTGTCGCCTTGGTCGTAGTTTGTGCATATTATGATATCCGAGTCATGTTAGAGACTTTGCGGCATGTGGTTCATGTGCATCGGATATGTTATATGAGCCGCTCTATAAGCCGTCGTTTTGTTATATGTGATATTACGATTTTGTACATTCGCAAGTTTGTGTTTGATTTGAAATTATGTATTTGTGATTTGGCCAAGGGCCCAACGCGAGTACGAGTATTACGTTAGTCCGAGGGTTCGCCTCGCCCGGGTAAGGGTTTCGTGCCCATCACACCCTATCGTAAATTGGGGTGTGACACCGATGCTTTCTATACCCTCTCGACATCCTCGATCCCCGAGTCGACGGTGATACGGGTCTCATGTCCACCTTCGGAGCCTTACTTACGCTCCCATTAACTGAACTTGTCCTCTTCTCCAATACAATCCTGCAATTTAATAAAAATCGTACCAAAAATCAGAAAGAAAGATGACCATCCTAAATATCCTACAGCCTCCTGCCTATAATTGTGGTGCACGACACACCCATAAACAAGACTCTCTCATAGACAACCCTAGGACGAACTGCTGTGATACCACTTTTGTCACAACCTCAACCGTGAGGTAACATAACCGGGATACCCGTAGTTCGACCTCCTAGACGCCACAAAACATACATAACATACCGCTTCGCTCATTCTCATTCGGGGGCCACCTGAGGGCGCTCACAACATGATCTGCTGACTGATAGATATCATAAACTGGAGGGTCACAGCCCTTAAACTGAACCAGGGTACAAGCTGACAAGGTTACCCGATAAAACTATGTAACCAAATATGTGCTGAGTGGGCCACACTGCCTGACTGAATATAAGCGTTTATGAGCCTCTACTGACGTACTGGACATGCTATGGACGAGACAGGGCCCCTGCCCTACCCATATACATCAAAACATATATCCGATCTAGATGGCAACTCCTACAGAAGAGTGAGTGCTCCGCTATCTAGGCCGAAAAGCGACCCTAAGGATGCGATCCGTCTTCCGGCTATCCAAACTTGCATGCATGAACGATTTCCCGAACAATAGGGGAGTCGTACGGGATAATGTACCGAGTATGGGCACAAGGCGTAAGAAGAGTAACACACACATAGGAGTCATGAAGAAAATCTGAAAATTATAAGCTAAACTGACTGACTGAATACATCTGTAAGTCTAATTATCTGAACATATCTGTATATCTCTGCTTACTAAAAATGCCTCTGAGGGCGTATGACATGCATAGGTCATAGTGCCGATGAACATACGGCCCGATCCATATATCCCATATAATAGTGCCGAGGAACGTACGGCCCGATCCATATATCATATAATTGTGCTGAGGAACGTATGGCCCGATCCATATATCATATAGGCCTCTTCGGGCATCATAATCATCATCACTGTGCACTAGCTGATCAGGTGGTAATGCATATATAACGCCTCGCCCTTTCCCCATACCCCATATACATATAATATACGCGTATATAACGCCTTCTGGTCACGGGTCAATGTGCATATATATATAAATGAATGCAATGCATAAGTGTGAACTAGCATTATTATCATACAATATCTCAGGACCTATGAACAGAAGTGATCATCATAACAAGGGGTATAGGATCATCAAGAACTGAGATACTCTAGTACTTAAGAGTAGAGTAATATGGAGACTCGATTACTCCTTGTTTGCTTATGTCATAGATCATGCCAAAACGAAAGAAAGGAAAGCCTTAACATACCTTTTTGGTCGCCTTAACTTTAACTACTCAATGCTTGGCCTCCCAGGCTTGTAAATATATATTCAAGAAAATTTATACTATTGTTAGACTCATATTCATAGGCCTGTCTTAAGCCATCAAACTAGCTCTTTCTAGAATCTACCGAAATTTCAAGAAGATCTCCCCCCGTTTATATCCCTAGCCCGAAATCGCAATTACCAACAACCAACAACAGCAACAATAATACCAACATCAAAAAAAATCATCACTAACATCAACATACTCCATAATACATCTCATATGATGTTTATGCAATTTCTTAACCGATAAATTAACTATACGCTTATTCAATCTTTCTACCTTCGTAAATAAACCTAAGGCAACATTAATAAGGAAAGATTCATACCTTAGTCTTATTAAAACAGCAATATCTCCGATGTTCACCTTGAATCCATGCCAAATTCCACCGCAAAATGATGCTATAGTCACAACTATGCACCACCCGAGCCTTGATTAGCTAAAGTCACTCAAATCCCTCAATTTTTTATGACCAAAAAATGACCCTATATGCCGCCGAGCCTTTAGATCTGATTTTTGGTGAAAACAACAATAGGTTTTGACCCTTTTATAGATGGATAAAGTCGGTTCGGGCACCGTAACAAATATCGTAGCAACATGGCCATCGTAGCACGTCGCCATCGTAGCTTGCATTTTTGCTCTGTCAGCCTAACTTGTAATGTCCATAATTCTCTACTCCGATGTCATATCAATGAGCGGTTTGTTGCGTTGGAAACTATACTCGACGAGCTTCATTTTAGGCATTTGAAATACCTTAAAACTCCTAATATACTAGGAGATATACCCCTCCAAATTTGACCCAAAATTTTGTCAACTTTTTTTTTTCAAATTTTTGACAAACTTATTTTCTTCGATTGGCTTGATCCCGGAACCTTTAGACCCTTGCTTAACACTTGTTAAGAGTATTCATTAATCTCCATGACCTCTCCGAGCTTACGTTAGTTTACTCGCAATTTTTTGAGGTGTAACAGAAACTTACAAGTAACTTATCTTACGGAGGGTTCTACAGGATAATTCAACAAGTACACTCAAATGTAATCGAATCCAACTACACGTCATCGCCTAAGTCTAGCATCTAATCCCAAATGTGCCAAGTCTAAATACATCAAGTCCGAGTCCAACATCACAAGTACAACAACAAACATCTCAATCATAAAACACGGTGCAATGAAATGCAGTAATGTATGGATGCAATGCAATGCCATGCAAATGCTGTGTACACATGTACTCCGGATGGAAATATCGATATCTTGGTAGCACAACCCAGTGTGACTCGCGAAGTCTAAATGCCACCCGTCTCGAATCTTTGCCCAACAGACAGACGGGACCCCGGATCTTTGCCCTCGGGGGGTTCTCACTGGCACCAAACATCATACATCCTAAATAATCTACAGGACACAAGCCCGAACACACAATCACACCTCAATACCATCCTAGAATTTCATCCCAAATCTCCAATTCCTGTACATGCATTCTCCGTTCCTTCTAATACACGAATACGGGAAACTAACCGGAGTCTACCGAAAGGGAAGCCATAACCTACCTTATGGCCGAGCCGGTGCCACGAACATCCATTGATTCTTCAACTCGATCACCATACCATAATTGACACGAAGGAACTTGGATACACCCATGAGGTCCAAGAATAAAATTTACCATTAGGATTCTTACATAAGACCTCGAATTGATAAGGTAGATATGGGAATTTATTCTACCTCTAGACCCACTTTCGCAACGCTTGATGTTCAATTAATCTCCATTCATAGTTCATGACATTATTCTAAGTCACTAGCTAGGCCAAGTTACCATTTTTATCTATCCTTTAGAAACCTATTTCTAAGATTCATAGTAGAAACCCATTTGTACTTCAATGGGGAAAATGATGAAGTAGGTTAGAAACCATTTTAACGTGATGAGCAAGGGGAAATAACCCAATGATTTCATATAAAGAAAACAAAGAAATCATCTTTTTGAATCTTAAGATATTGAGATACCCATTTGTGTTTTTCTAGATAAGAGGCTCTTAATAAGAGTCATAACAGGGAAGAATTGAATGAGAGGAGTTAAAGGGATTTTCTTTTCCAACAATATAAAGTTTGTGGTTCCATAAAGCACCTGGGGCAGCTGGACTCTCTAAGGTTATGAAAAATGAGGCCAATTCCCAAAATGTCACTTAAATAGTCGAGTCACCGCTCCAGCGGTACCGCTTCTACGCCCAAGGTACCGCTGGGGCGGTCCTTGAGGATTTTTCCTATACCACTTTTGTGGTTGCCCAACTGCTACTGTGCCACCGCTGGGGCGGCTTGGAAGGAGCTGCACCGGCACAACTGGGCCCAGATGGCCTGAATTGAATTCTTTACACGCAACTCGTATGATTTCCCGATCAAATTAACGGTTCCCCAAAATACAAGAGGGTTCAAGTATGTCTTAAGGAGTCAGCGTCACGAATATTTTAGAATTCAGAGTAAACACGAAACAGATCATTACATCAGATACTAATTAAACAATCGTTCATCCCCGAACGGCAAGAAGACGAACAAGCGCGGATGGGTAGCATATTTCGTGGCCAAGATTGTAATTCGCACGTCCATACCTTCTTATCTCGAAACTAACATAAAGGAATAGGGTGGATAACATAGCCGAGGGCTTTTCATATGTTTCCAGAATAATCTATCGAGTAGATTTAAAAAACAGAGCTAATGACTAGGGGTCCATTATCTGGCCTGTAAAGCTCGAAGTACCTTGAAATGTATCGAGATTTTGGGAGGTAAAATCTGGTACGTACCGCTTGCTGGGCACAAATGTAAGGGAAGAGGGCAGCCGGCAATCAAAGGACAAGGGCACCGCTTCAGCGGCGTACCCTACCGCTTCAGCGGTGTCTGCAGCATGGTATGTCTGCCGCTATAGTGGTATTGCTATAACTAGAATATTAAGAGGCATCAGCCTCATTTGTTTCCATTCCCCTTCAACTTCCAATTGAGAACTCTCCACCTCCCTCAAAATTTTGACTTCCCCTCCTTAATCTACCACAAATAATCCTTACTATACCTCTCTACTTCAAACCCAACACTAAACTACTCCTACTTCCCCCGTTTTCCAAGGACAAGCAGAGGAGGAAGAACTTAGAAGGGCAAACTAACCTCTTTGTTCACTCACTTGATTCTCCACAACAAAGGTAAGAAGTCGTAATTCCCCACTTGTAGATAGATAATAAACTCGAATTTTTATGAAAAGATGCACGCATGATTTGAAATTTTTGACCCAAAGTTGGGATTTTCGGGTTTTGGTGGATGAACTAATAGGATGAAATTTAAGAGGAATTGGAACCCTTTAATCGTTAGAATAGACTTCCCATCGAATGTAGCGTAGTTATAGCATCGATTTGGGCCATAAAACTTGAACATAGTAAAGAAAATTTATTAAAGGAATTTTTCGGACTCCCTCGAAATCTGGGTTGGTTTGTTGTTAGAATAGTCCTTCAATAGACTTGGACTTCATGCACACTAGTTTCTTGTTCGATCTGTGTTGAAAAATATATGTTTTAGTCAAATTTCAAATTTGGGTCAGAACCGAAATTTTTCGCTGGTTTTCCGGGGAAGGACGATACCACTTGACGGTTCTGGTCGATCCCGCAGCATGTACCGTCGTTGCTCTCGACCTTTACCGCTTTAGCGGTCAAGAGAGATTTGCATATGACCGTCAGAAGGGGTTCCGTGATCGTAAGGGCGCATCGTCGAAGCACTTTTTGCGCCTACCGCATTCAAAGAACGAGAGGGGCTTTGTTCAGTTCTTCAAGCTGTTCTTTTCTAGATTGATACAAAATTATTAAGATGTGAATCTAACATTTTCGTAAATACCTTGTAGGTAAAATGGCACAAAATCAAGGTGTGGAGGAGGTTCCCGCGTACGAGAAACTCCCAACTCCCGATAGTAAAATATTATACTTGCAGCACCTGCCTATGTCCTTACTATTAGAGCGGGACTTCGACATGACCAACATGGACTAACGGGCTTCAAATTTTGTTGCTCGATTAGAGCGAATCAAGTGGAACCGTTTGGTTGAGGATCTTGGGTTTTGCAACGAAACCTAGGTGAGGGAATTTTACGCCATGCTGCCTACGGTGGACTGGGATTCTCCCAACCTAGAGATTGTTATTGGGGGTACTAGGGTGAAGGTGGGGCCAAGAAAAGCCATTAATAGGGTGTACAAACTTGACAACCATCCAGAGGCACCCTTTGTAGCTAAGTCGGTAGAGCAAGATTCCAGGTGGTTGGCTTCCGTGCTGGTTCATAAGAGTGAGATGAAGTATGCCATTTGGGCTGCCATTTAGGCTGATGGTAAGGTTGTGATTTCTAGTGATTGCTTCACTGCAGAGGCTAAAAGGTGGTTGAATATTATTTCCCGTAGGGTTCGGCCATCTAAGAATATCCAGGATGTGACCTTTCCTCGTGCTTTGGTTATCGCTTGTGTCCTTGCGGACATTCCGGTTAATGTAGGTGCTCAGGTGGTTCCTGAGTGGAAGGAATTTTTGAAAGACGGGGGTGCAAGCTTGATGTTTCCGTCCTTGATCATCTCTCTTTGTAAGAGGTTTAAGGTGCCACGGGGGAATGCGACAGATGAGTGGGTTCCCACTGATAATTTATTTCACCCACTTCTGGTGAAGGGTTGGGGTACTACTGTTGTTAGTAGGGAGGGTAGGAAAAAGAAAAAGGTTAGTGATGCCCGATAGAGAGGCAGTGGGACTGGGGCTGATGATGAGGACGGTGACAAGGGCGGTCAGGAGACCGGGACTAGGGTTTCTCACCTTCAGGGGCCATTTGAGCACATAGACGCGCGCTTTGACTAGATGGTAGGTATGTTCTAGAAGTTGCCTGTGTTCTCCGAGGGTTCTAGTTCATCAGGGGATGCTATAGCCTTTGTCATTAGGGATGACATGAAGGGTTATTTCGTAACCCAGAAGACCATGGGTGAGTCACTTTCTTCCTTGCAGACAGTCTACTCTACTTTGGCCACAGACCACAGGAAGCTTCGGGAGGAGTTTCATGCTGAGGTTGCCAGGAACAGATCCCAGGATAGGGTGTTCGTCCAGAACTGGAGAGGAACCAAGGCAATATGGAGCATCATGCATCCTGGTGTGCCGATTCCCATGGGAGATAAGGATGACTCTGCTAGGTATTCTTTCTTGGAGGTGCCCCGAGAGGTTGGTGGTATAGCTGGGCAGGTGGAGGTAGTTGGCAGCTCTGACAACGATGACGCCATGAGCAAGATGGATGATTAGAGGCCCCTCTCCTCCCCCACCCCTTTTCCTTTGATAATGATATAGTTGCCCATGTCGGTCTTTGCTGTTTAGACAATTTCCTTTATTGTGTTTGGTTTGTGTTGCTTCCCTTGCTTGGATGATGCCTTTTGGTTTTTGGTTAGCCTTGTTTGGGCTTAATATTCAGATAATTTGTTTGAATGTGGGACTGCTTGATCTCCTTGTTTTGGTAATGGTAATGATGTTTATGAAATGATTTAAGTGATGCTTGCCCTCATCGGGCTTGTCTTGTATTGCTGTTGTTTTATCTGCTGCTGAATGGCGTGAACAATGGGAAAAGAAAGCTTATAACAGGGGAGGGTTCATCTCTCTGAATCCTGCAGTGCCGCTTCGGCGGCCTCTCATACCGCTATAGCGGTCCCGCTTTGGCGGCAGGGGAGTCGCAGGAGCAGTCCAAGTAGAAAATAGGGAGACTCTACTAGACATTGCTCTTGTACTTGTGAGACCGATAACCTACGCTCTGATACCAACTTGTCACGACCAACTTTAAGACCGTGCGGGTACCTACCTTTCCCACCTAGGTAGGCGAACCCTCTATCGAATAACATACCATTTGAACAAGGACAATCATTCTCACTAAAAGATATTTGGCGAGAATGACGGATAACATCATAATATATATTTAATAAGCTCAAGTGTTCCTATGATTACAACAAATACATGATTACAAACTCAATCCATTTTCCCATGACCTAGTCTAGACTAGTACAAGAGCGACTAAATGAATTTCGATTTCCACTATATTCTATGTCTCAACCTCCATCCCGAAATGAAGTGGGAGGAGACCTTCCAGATAGGCACCACGTATTTCCACACACGTCACAATCAACCACCTGAAACAATCTACACCCCCAAAAAGGGTGTAGCAAGTGCAATATCAGTACAATCCACGCGTACTGAGTAAGTATCATAGGCCGACATATCAGTAAAAGAATTCGCAGATAAACATGATAACAGCCCAATCAAGTCATACGTCTATCTTTCACACACTGTACATTAATACTTTTTAATCATTAACCTCACCCCAATAATCACTAGTCAATCTCACAACAATCTCGCAACTCACATATCATTAAATCATTCGTTCTAGTGCTAGGAGTGAACTCCTCATTATAACACCTTTTACCCTACATCACTTAGAAACCAACAAGTAACTGATCTTATGGAGGGTTCTACGGGATAATTCAACAAGTACAATCAAATGTAATCGAATCCAAGTACACGTCATCGCCTAAATCGAGCAGCTAATCCCAAATGTGCCAAGTCTAATTACATCAATTCCGAGTCCAACATCGCAAGTACAACAACAAGCATCTCAATCATAAAACACGATGCAATGCAATGCAATAATGTATGGATGCAATGCAATGCCATGTAAATGTTGTGTACATATGTACTCCGGCAGAAAATATCGACGCCTCGGTAGCACAACCCAGTGTGACTCGCGAAGTCTAAGTGCCACCCGTCTCGGATCTTTTCCTAATAGACAAACGGGACCTCGGATCTTTACCCTCGGGGGGTTCTCACCGGCACCACTCTGGGGGCCCGTGGAATCTATGCACTATCAATAATTCTGGAACTATCATCGGATATCGGCCATACATTCAATGATTCCAAAATTGATCATCGGATATCGTCCATCTCACGTCACTCAAGTAAAAGAGTTTGGCCAAGTATCATCTTCACTTAATCAACGATTCCGGGATGAACATCGGCCATCGACCATCTCACGTCACTCAAGTAAAAGAGTTTGTATTCATTATAATCAGGATCTCAACAATGTATCCTGAATGGATGAGAATGCGTGCAATGCATGGGTCAACATCAACAGTCTGATCAATATCACAAGTACCAACAATCGGGTATACCAACAATATGTCCGAATCACAAATACCACAGTGGGTATGCCAACAATATATCTGAATCACAAATACCAATAGTGGGTATGCCAACAATATATCCGAATCACAAATACCAACAGTGGGTATGCCAACAATATCGTAATCAAGACGATAACAGAATCCAATATTTATCAACAACTCATGGCATCAAGCCGGCACAATGGAACAATCAAATCACAACATAATGGAGTGGCTAGTCCCAAACGCATAACAGGTTAATCAAATTGATATACATTATTACCACTTCCCTAAACTAGCTTATTAGCTTAGAACAAGTAATCTCACCCTACACTCACCATCATTCGTCACAACTCAATCTAGAACTCAGCCACATTCGTTGGCGCATTTATCCTTCCATTTATCAACTAGATTCACTATTAATGGCATAACACAGTAATCACATATTATAGGAATTCTTATCATTAGACACTTAAATAGGTATCACCCGCTACTCCCAAGTCACATAAAATCCACTGATTTTCAAGAAAACCACATCATACATCCTAAATAATCTACAGGCCACAAGCCTGAACACACAATCACACATCAATACCATCCTAGGATTCCATCCAAATCTCCAATTCCTACAAATGCATTCTCTATTCCTTCTCATACATGAATACGGGAAACTAACCGAAGTCTACCGAAAGGGAAGCCATAGCCTACCTCATAGCCGAGCGGGCGCCACGAACATCCGTTGATTTTTTAACTCGATCACCATATCATAATACACATGAAGGAGCTTGGATACACCCATGAGGTCCAAGAATCGATTTTACCATTAGGATTCTTACAAAAGACCACGAATTGATAAGGTAGATGTGGGAATTTATTCTACCTCTAGACCCATTTTCGCAATGCTTGATGTTCAATTAATCTCCATTCATAGCTCATGACATTATTCTAAGTCACTAGCTAGGTCAAGTTACCATTTTTATCGATCCTTTAGAAACCTATTTCTAAGATTCATAGTAGAAACCCATTTGTACTTCAATGGGGAAAATGAGGAATTAGGTTAGGAACTATTTTAAGGTGATGAGCAAGGGGGAAATAACCCAAAGATTTCATATTAAGAAAACAAAGAAATCATCTTTTTGAATCTTAAGAGATTGAGGTACCCATTTGTGTTTTTCTATATGAGAGGCTCTTAATAAGAGTCATAAAAGGGAAGAATTGAATGAGAGGAGTTAAAGGGATTTTATTTCCCAACAAAATAAAGTTTGTGGTTCCATAAAGCACCAGGGGCGGCTGGACTCTCCAGGGTTATGAAAAATGAGGCTAATTCCCGAAATGTCACTTAAATAGGGGGAATCACTGCTTGTTACTGCTGGGGCGGTCGAGTCACCGCTCCAGCGGTATCGCTTCTGCGCCCACGGTACCGCTGGGGCGGTCCTTGAGGAGTTTTGCTATATCATTTTTGAGGTTACCTAACCGCTGCTGCACCACCGCTGGGCCCAGATGGATCGGATCCAATTCTTTACACATAACTCGTACAATTTTCCGATCAAGTTAACGGTTCCCCAAAATACAAGAGGGTTCAAGTATTTCTTAAGGAGTCAGCGTCACGAATATTTTGGAATTCATAGTAACGACGAAACGGGTCGTTACATTTGCCTAGTTGATGAACCGGTTATCTGACTATTTTATATAATTGTTTCTCTGATTGCTAAGTTACTTGATTATTTGTCTTACTTGGTACTTTACATTCTTTACCTGGTTAATCGTTAGGTTCACAGTTAAGGTAACTGGTAAGGATAAAAACTGTTTTCCTAATACTCCATCACTATTCTTTTCATTGTCGGCCTATGAGATATATTGAGTAGATATGCTTCCCGTACTCATACTACACTTACTGCACTCTTTGTGGTGCAAACTCAGTTCTATGTTCGAGCGGGACTCACAAAGCTATTTGAGTCCGAGACCATGATTTCATGAGTTTTTATTGAGCTGCTTGGCTAATTTGTAGCACCCTTCTCCCTGTATCCTTTATTTATTCATGTCTTTTCTTTGTAGCCAGACAATATATTAGTGGATTTCAGACTTGCATTGTATTGTATTGACTCTTATACACATGACACCAGTCTTGGGTAGTAACTGAATTTCCGCATTTATTACAAAAGACTTAGTATTTGAGTATTCGGCTTTTCTCTTTATTTTCTGCTTATTTAACTTAATTGAGTTGGTAAATTATTAGGTGGCTTACCTATCGGTTGGGAACATAGGTGCCATCATGACTTGGAATTTTTGGTCGTGACATGATCATGGCCAAATTGACTCACAAGGTAGCTGTCCAACACAATGAAGATTGAGTAAGTTTCATCGCCTTGTAAATGAATATTTGGTGTAGATCAATAACATAATTCACCACTTAAAAAAAGGTTAAACTTCTGGGCAATTCAGAAAGAATATGTCCCTGCTGACTTTTTCTCCATTTCATTAAGAGTTCTTCTTATGCAGTTTTAGAACCCTTATCTGATTGATCAAAGGTGGATATTGGTAAGCCAAAGGATCATATTAACCTTCAGTGTCATACCTATTGGGTCCATTATCAAGCATGACACATGACCTTCGAAGTAGTACGAACAGAAATAAGTTGTTTACTTAGCAAGATAGGTTTCACATATCGAGCACCTTATTTTTCTGCTCGACAAATTGTTTACATTATCTAATAGTCCTGCATAATATGATTCTTGGCATGAATTTCAAAAAATAAATTATACAAATACTTTGAATAATAAATTTAGCGCTATTACCTCTCAAAGGGATACATCCATCTACATTGAACCATGTCTCCAAGTCGTGCTTCGTGAACAACGTCAATGGGAAGATGTTATAAAACATCAAAATATTCAGATTGAAGAATCTTCTGCATCTTATTAGTGACTATAGGAATATTCTAATCCATCTGAAATAGGTTATCTTCCCTCAACGTGTTGGAACGTAAGTGAGGTTTAGAAAATCTATCAGGAAACCCACTAAATATAATGGGAATCAAAATTTTCGTGAAAATGTGATAACTATAAATTTTCGTACCATGTAACTTTCCTTCATTCATATCTGTACGCTTCCCCAAATTTGACGTAGACCCCTTAGTCATCTGCAAGTTTTAAACCCACTCAAAGATCTTTTGCTTCTGATCCACTGTAAATGAATAACTGGCCTTGGGCTTGAACACACTATTGTTGTTTGAATACTACAACCATAAATCTCTTCGCCTATGTTATATCCCGCCTTTTTGTATAATCGGAAAGTTCGAAATAATTTTGACTTATAAGAAAGGAGGCCATATTTGGATTTTTCTTAGTATGTGTATGCCGGTTATGGAAGCTCGAAGGCGAAAACACGGAGAAGGCCTAAGGGCAAAGTTGGGATTTTGAAAATTTGTTCCGGGAATTTGTGAAAGATGATTCATGATGAATTGGGCTTGAAAAAAAAAAAGAAAATTAGGCCCAAGTTAAGGGGGTGGCCGGCCAAGTTGGCCCAAACCCATAAGGGTTAGTCATGTGATTAATCACATGACTACTTTAATATAAGGTGATGATCATGCAAGATCATCCATAGAATGTTCAAGAAATCAAAAGAAATTGAGAGAGAAAAAAAAAGAGAAGGCCGTCGGCCTTAGAAAAAAAAGAGAGAAAGAAAAAGAAGAAAAATTCTTGGAGTCTTGGTCTTTGATTCAAAAATTTGGTTCTTCTTGAATTAGTAACAAGCTCAAGGTACTCTCCAAGTTGGTATAATTTTCAAGGCAAGAAAGTGCTTCTTTGGCAAGTGGAAGATTGAAGAAAAGGTAAGAATTTCTATTCTTCTACATGTTATGGAAGATTTATATGTGTTGTAGTATGTAGAATGGAATGAAAAATTATGGAAGTGCTATGAATTGGATGTAGCCGTGTGTGTGTGGATATATATTAAGGCCGTGTGTGTGTGCATGGTGCATGGCTTGTTACATCCGGCATTTTTGCGTATTTGGAAAGCTTGGAGTTAACTTTGGTTTGTAAGGAATAAGGTCATGTCGGATTTCTCTTAATATGTATATGCCGGTTATGGAAACTTTAATGCGGAAAACAATGGAGAAGGCCTAAGGGCAAAATCGGAATTTTGGAAATTTATTTCGGGAATTGCAAAATATGATTCGTGAAGAATTGGGCTAAAAAAAAAAGAGAGAAAATGAGGCCCAAAAATGAAGGGTGGCCGGCCAACATGGCCTTGGCCCAAACCCAAGTCACATGCTAAGCATGTGACAAATAAGTGGGGGGAGCATGCATATATATCCATGTTCATCCATAGAAAGTTCAAGAAAAATCAAAAGAAATCAAGAAAAAAGAGAAGAGGAGCCGTCGGCCAAGAAAGAAAAGAAAGAGAAAGAAAAAAAAAATTCCAAGTTCATCAACCTTGATCCATAAATCTTGTTCTTCTTGAATTCATACTAAGTTCAAGGTGCTCTCCAAGTTGGTATAATTTTCAAGGCAAGAAGGTGTTTCTTTTGGCAAGTGGAAAGGAGTTGGAAAGGTAAGAATTCATTCCTTTTAGTTATGTTATGAAGGTTTGGTTGTGTTGTAGTGTATAGAAATGAGTTGAAAGCATAGAAATATGGAAGTTTGCATGGAGGAAGGGCATGCATGTAGGTGGCCGTATGTATGTTTAATGTGTAGTGTGATTGTGTTGAATTTTATGTTGTATTATAATTGTAGACATT
The DNA here is from genome assembly GCF_029784015.1 of Lycium ferocissimum. Classification (NCBI taxonomy): domain Eukaryota; kingdom Viridiplantae; phylum Streptophyta; class Magnoliopsida; order Solanales; family Solanaceae; genus Lycium; species Lycium ferocissimum. Next base: position 13,859 of record NW_026725559.1, read on the forward strand.
GTAGAAATTGCATTGGAAGGGAAAGATGGATATAAACTTGAGGAAATGGGAATTTGGCCTATGGCCGTGTGGTATATAGTAGGAGGAAACATGTTGAATTTATTTTGTTTAATATGTTAGTCGCGTCGTTGCGATCATTATTATGTAAATGAAGCATAGAGGGGTTAAGTTGGCATGAAGACGGAATGTAGAGAATTATGTCGTATTAATGTGATTTTATGATATTAAGATAATGAGGTTGTTTAAGTGTAGATTATTGTGGTTGGTGATGAATTAGTGAGTAGAAAATGTGTTGGATGATTTTGTTGCATAAATAAGAATTTTGGATAGAATATGGAATCGTCGAATATTGGATGTAAGGTTTGAAATACTTTTGGTTTGTGTTTGAAGGACCTCAAATTAGTGTGTGAATAGGGAAATATTGATATTGATTTGAAAATGTGAAGTGGAATGGAAACCGGCGCATTATGTCGGAAAGTAGACTAATTGTGTTAAATTGCGATTGGTAGCGATTGTTGTGATTGTTGATGTTATTGTTGGGTTGTTGTTGATTATTTTGAGCCGAGTTGAATCTCGGGGATGACATATGTATAGGGGAGATGCTGCCCAAATTTTATAGACAAGTATTGGTCAAGAATAGGACTTCTGAGTCTCATGAATAGTAACTGGTAAAAGTGACCATTTGCAGATTTTTGACGAAACGGGATTGGAGTTTTGGCAAGCGTGAAGGGCAAGGAAGGTATGTAAAGTCTTCTCCTCTATTCTTTGGCATGTTCTAAACGTATTAGGCTCGGACGCGAGCCTTAGATATGACTCTGTCTCTTGAAACCCGAAGTTGAAGTCGACCCCATTTCTTTCAGCGCGATTGAACTAGTTTCCTTACAAATTGTTATCAAAGTGACTTGTATGTATGCAACCTTCGCAAATGGACTTGGATTGTCCCAAAATTCTCATGAATAATTCCATAAGGTTTATGATCCATAATTTGAGTTCACCACCTCGATTAACCCGAGGTGGGCCCACAGACTCCGAGACCTCTTACTATGGTTTTAATACGGTTTATTTCTATACAATGCTTAAAGGAATCTTGTGATCATTGTACCGTTGTCAAATGATAAATACGACGAATCTATGACATATTTTGATATGTGTTACGATCCTAGAAACATGATTCGATATAAGTAATCGTGCCATCCCCAAAAAGGGCCTACATACATACTATGATCGTTGTCCGATTTCTTTGTAGTGATATGTCATTGGAATTGTTCCATTTGTTAAGAACGATCATTCGAATACTCCGTGAGCCCTGTGATATATTTGCTTCGTACGAACAATCTCGAAAAATCTCAAAAAAATCCAGAAAGTCTTGTTCTTGACGGGGTGTGATAATCCGACACGACGTAAATTTTTTTTTTTTCTTTAAAACAAGTAAACATAAATAGGAAATACTTTCTTTTGTTGCTTTTTAATCAAATAAAACATGACTATAACTCGTGTCATGATACAATCGACTGAACCCTACTTAAGTCTCTAACTACAATCGAGGAGATCTTATACTCGGCATGCCAAATGGAGCTTGCCGCATTGGAACATCTTCTATCACGGCCACATCGATGCAGGTGTGCACAACGGCATGAACGCATCCCAGAAGAAGAGGGGTCGATGTCTTTGTAAGACACGAGTAACAAGATAGTAAAGCCCGGCATGTGAGACATGTGTGCAAGACGGTAACGTGCGTAATAACTATATGGAACATTCTTTGCATGTATTCGGACCATGAGCTTTTTTCCTTTTCTTATTCGTACGGTGTTTCTTGTTTTTGTACATAGAAAACGGGCCGGGACATTTACGATTATTCATCGCTCTATATGACAAATATATCGTGTATATATATATATATATATATATATATATATATATATATATGATACGCGTGGGCTCTCCCATAAATCCCGGTGGCATCGCGTCCGGATGATAAGCCACCGAATCGGGTGGACACGCTCGCTTCTCCCCATTCCCCACAAATACGCATGTATACAAATACATTCATCAATATCCGGTATTATATACATTATCATATAAACAATTAAAGACATGCATGGGAGCCCCAAGAAAGCTATAACGCTATCTCAGTGACGTAAGGTCGGTAACCTCGATTTTATTATGAATTAACCATAGGACGCTTTATCTATGAAGGAATGACTAATATAAGGCGAGACTATTATGGAGGGCAATATCATGAGAAAGTATAAAGTATAACATAGGATCATAGGGCATCGTTCGTGTACTTAGAATCTTTAAAGGAAAACACTATTCATGAGTAAGCCGGAGATTCAAGAAATAGTTTAACGTTCTATCATCTAAACCGGAATCATAGACTTGGAACCTTTAATCGTAGAATCATCATTTTTTTTTTCCATCATAGAGTCATAGTCGTCGTCTTAGTCATTAAGGCTTGCAATATTGTAAAACTTAGTTTTTGGAGAAAAACGATTTTGGAAAACATTTGTAAACTTTTAGGAAGGAAAATCATGTTTTGGAATCGAGGGATTAGTTAAAACAACTATGGTTTAGTAGTTAAAATAATAACCAAAAACTTTTCTTAACTATAGAATGAAAATAAATCAATGGGGACAATAGGAAAGAATTCGGAATAGTGGGCCCACCTCGAGTCAAATGAGGCGGCATATCAAATTTACGTATATTACAATTCATGGCGTCACTTGGGAGGGTCTTAGACGAGTCTATTTGTGCCAACGATGTCGAAGAAGTTTTTCCAACATTTTATGCAAGTTCTAATTCAATTCTCCGAATGAATAGTAACTATTTTCAATCTTAGATTCCGAGAAAAGGAATGGTCCTCGGGACACGTAGTCGACTTAGTACGTCTAAGACATGCCATAGAAAGAAGGGTGAAGCCTTACATACCTCTTCCCGCTCCTTCTGCTACTCCAAATCCAAGTTGCAAATCCACCAAAATCTACAAATTGGTCATGTTTACCAAACCTTAGTTAGGGGCATTTATAAGTTGATTCTTTAAAATAACACTTTGTGTATTTCCCCGTAAATACACCGTCCCGAGAATATGGTCGCCCAATTCAACACAACAACCCGAGAATGGAACTCGGCCACAATACCAACAACAATGCCAACAATTCAATTCAATTAGATTCCATTCAATTCATATAACTTTCAAACGATTCTATCAATATACTACTTCATCCACTACTTTACAATTTCAACAAAAGCAATAACAACTTAATTCTTTCTTCCGAATTCACATACTTCGTCAACAATTCCATACTCACATTATCATTTCCATTAATACAAGAAACTATGTTAAATCACATAACGTTCCAAATCAGTCCGCTACCTACTCCTTCAATTTAAATCGTCAAACACTCATTTTTCATCATAGAATCTACACTATAATCAACCAAGAACACTAAATCAATTTAATTCGTTCTTCCTTCACCACTAACCATGCTCACGGCTACAACATCAACATCCTCATTTCATGCTTCTCATCCATTTCAATACATTACAACATGTTCCAACGTCCATAACACAACAATTCAAATATGCTAAATAAAGTAGTTCTTCACTCCCTATATACATCACATACACACGGCCACTATTCCATCATACATGTTTTCATGTTTTTTTTTTCATCCATTTCCATCTACTACAACATTCACAATCACCATAAAACATGTAAGGAATATTGAATCATACCTTCTCCTTCATATCCTTCTTCGGCTAAGCTTCTCTCATGACTTCAACGAACGATTTTCTCGCTCCAACAACTACTCCATGTCATAGAGGATACTCTAATTAGTAGAGAATAATTTTTGAAGAAAAATTTCAAGGTTTCTTAATGGACTTGCCTTGGCCGAATGGCCTAGGAGACTTTTCTCCTTCTTTTCTTCTTTTCTTGTCTCTTAAAATTCTCTAGAGTTTTTTCATGAAAATTATGACTAATGAGTCATATATATATATCATCCTCCACTTCTACTTATTTATGTTTAGGCCCCTCAATTTTGGTCACATATTCCCTTTCTTCCCTTTCTAGACTTTTCCTCCTTTTTCTTGATTTTTCTTTTCTTTTTCTTACTTGGTCAAAGATGACCAAGTGTCTTCTTGCACACTTTGGCCCTTCAAGAATTTTCTTGAACCTTTGTGAAGTTACCATTTTACCCCTCGACTTTTCTCAATATTACCATTTGTCCCTAACCTTCCGCATTATTTCCACGGCCCATTTTCCGAATTCCTCTTCTTGCCCTTAGCCTTTCTCAATATTTTCCATACTACCATTGTCCACGGTTAATATTCCTAACAACTCGCACCCTAAAATTATTTTAGGACATAGCCTTGTCCTTAACTTCTCGTGTCTCGGTCCGAACGTACGAAGTGCGGGCTATATGTGTACGAATTATGACTTATTGTTGATTTGCCTATTAAGTACGAGGACTTATATGCATGTGTTTTGCATTACTCCGTTCGTGCAAGTTATGATATGTCTTTTCAACGAGCCGGGCAGACATGTTCTCGTGCGCACTTCTTTGCATTATTCACCGAGTCCCCTCGTACTTGCGGGGGCTGGGACACGTTATCCGTATATGACTATGATGTGATGATACGGGGATGGTGGCAGACGACACATAACTATCATTCACCGAGACCCGCAGTAGAGGGCCGGGACACGTTATGGATACATGATATATGATTTTGACAGATATGATTCCATGTTACCGAGTCCCTTAATGAGGGCCGGGACACGTCATCTGCACACATGATACATGATTTCGTTATGCATGACTTCACTTACCGAGTCCCTTATCGTAGAGAGGGACACGATACATGTTTGCATGACATTATATGATCTGATATGCATTATGTTTTCTGAGGTCTCGGACAAGGTATTACCCTTTTGTATTTCAGATTCTAACCACAGCTCCGCCTGTTATGTTTCTGTACTCCTGTCTTGATTATGGTTATACTTGTTACTTTTTCGCTTTACATACTCGGTACATTTTCCGTGCGACCCCCCCCGTTCCTGGGGCCGCGCTACATGCCCGCAGTACGTACGCACCGCGTGATACGCCGCCGGCGTAGGATATACATTCCCTTGTTTGGAGTCGCTCCCCTTGATCCGGAGCTTATACTTTTGGTATATACTTCGCCGTCATACATTGTTCATATGCTTATTTGGGTACGGCGGGGCCTGTCCGTCTTCGATTCTCGTTCGTATGTTAGAGGAGTAGACATGTATGTGGGTTATGGCTATGTCTGTACAGTGTATGTGCATGTAATATGTTCTGGGAGGTTCCCCCGCCACGGCAGCCTTGCCGGCTCGCCTATATATGTGTATGTGGATATGTTGGCTCTGTAGGGCCTTTGTTGGTATTTTCTGCGTGCAGGTAAATTTTGGTTAGTAAGAAAAACAGAGGAAACTCTGCCCAAATTTTTTTCTGGATACTTGAGTTACTACTTTTGGACTTTTGGTACGTACGGGTGCCCAGGTCGGGCACTAGTCGCGGCCACGGGGTTTGGGTCGTGACATGGCTATGGTGAGTTGAGTTTTGTATTGTGTTCTAGTTGTGGTTATGATAGAATTTATGTTGGAAGTGAAAGTTGCATGAATTCGGGTGAATTTGGAAAAGTGGATGTCAGCCGTGTAGTGTAGATAAATTGAAGTGGACATGAATTAATTTTGTTTGTTATGCTAGTTGTGTTGTGATGATTCTTATAACATAAATGAAGGTTTAATGAATTGAGTCGGCATCAAAAATGGTTGTATGTTGTTATGGGGAATTTTATGAATTTTATGTGATTTTTGTATAAATATGGAAGTAAGGTCTAAACGTGAATTATGGCTATCGTTAATGAGTTTGGAAGGAAATAATGTAATTTGGTAGCTTTTGGTTGCATTGTTGAAGTTAGAATGGAAGTTATGACATTATGAAGAAAGTAGTGCTATTCATGTTAGAATGCGTTTTAGTTCGATTGTTGTTGTTGTTGAGGTTGTCGTTGGGTTGTTGTTGTTGGTATATTGAGCCAAGCCACGTCTCGGGGGTGCTATACGTATAGGGGAGGTGCTGCCAAAATTTTGGTAACCAAGTATTACACCAAGATTGAAAGTTAAAGTCCCATGAATAGTAACTGGTAAATGTGACCATTTGCAGATTCTAGGCGAAACGAGATTGGAGATGTAGCGAGCATAAGACGTCCGTAAGGTATGTAACGCTTACCTATTCTTCATATGGCATGTCCTAGACCTACTAGGCCGAAAACGGAACCTCGGGACTACTTCTGCTCCTAGAAATCCGAGTTTGATTTTGGTCACTATTCATTCAGCGCGATTGAACTATAAACCTCATGTTTGGTTAAAAGAATGCCTAATCTTCGTAACTTTCGCAAATGAATCCGAATCGCTCCGAAACTTCTATAGATAACTTTATGGAGCCTAATGTTTGTAAATTATGTTCGCCGCCTCGGCTTGACTCGAGGTGGGCCCGCAAGTCCCGAGACTTCCCTTATTTGGTTTGTCTGACTCATTTTCGTACGATATGAAGAGGAAGCGTTTGTTTGTGACTCTAAGGTCAGTTTGAAATGTCTTATTGTGTTATTTGAACGCTCATCACTATGAACGATATTATATTTTTCGAGAATAACCTACGATACGTTTTTCGAAATTTGCTAACTAAAAGTCCGTAACTTTGATATATTGGATTTGATTAACTCGACTCCCATTTTGAGCCTTCTGAAAATTATGTGTCGAGTCTTGGGATTTACTTTTGATATGCATATGGTTTCTGCACTACTCCGCTCGTGCCAACTATTATGATTTCGTTCGCCGGTACCCGGGCCGGTTTTGTGATCGTGCGCCCTATGACATATTCGGCAGTATGATGTGTTACGGTTTCCGAGGCCTCGCCATAGGGCCGGTTACCGTCTATGGTGTTATGATGTGATATGGCTTCTGTTATGTTGTGATGATGTGATGTGTGTGATATTACGATTTGTTCGGAGCTGTACGGAGATTTGAAAGCACTCGGGAGTATGATGTGTTGTGGCACCGGCGTCGGGGGGTGACCACGTTCGAGCCCTATGCATGATATCTATTTGCATTACGTTCATTCGCGTCCCGCACGGGTTTGCTCTGTTATTTACGTATTTGTTTCTCGTATCCCTCGACTCCGGTTATGATTTGGATTCATCGACCCCTTTTTTCTCCGCGGGGGTGTGTTTCATGCCGCGCGTGACAGCGCTCCGGTTGGGTGATTCCTCGGTTTAGGCTACCCACTCGCCACCTTGAAGTGCTCCCCTCACTCCGGAGCCCACATTTGGTATATATATATGCTTTGCTATGCATATTCGTGCATTTGAAAGCTGACTCGGGTACGGCGGGGCCCTGTCACGTCATATGTTCGTATGTCTATTCCGTTTGTAGAGGCCTGTAGTCATGTTTGTGGGTCGTGGGTCCAGTCTGGTTGTGTGTGGTTCCGGTTTGTCTGTATATAATTTCGATTTGCGTCCTTTAGCGGCCCCGTGTGCTACTATGGCCGATATGGCCTCCATGTTTGTATGAGTGTGTCTGGGCGACGTACATTCCGCCAGCTTTGATTCTAATGTGATGTTTGACACGGGCGACCGCTTAGGATAGCATTTGTATGATGTCAGCTTTCGATTATCGGTACGAGTTATGTCTGTTAAATCTGAATATTGTCCTAATATGACGATCTGGTTCGTAAGTCTGTTCGGGTGCCTGAGTAGGGCGCCAGTCACGGCCCACGGGGCTGGGTCGTGACAAAAGTGGTATCAGAGCGGTCAGTCCTCGGAATGTCTACAGGCCGTGTCTAGTAGAGTCTTGTTTATCGGTGTGTTGGGCCCCACATCTATAAACAGGAGGCTACAGGACATCTAGGATGTTATGTTACCCTTTCTTGGAATCTTAGATCGTGCGATAGAGCTGTAACATTAGGATGGTTTCCTTCCAATGAATTGCTGTGACGACAGCAAGGCTCCAAAAAGAGCGATGGCGTCAGTATTTCGGGAAAATTGTTTCTGACCCTCTCTCTGCAGGTGACTGTTGATTGACAGGAGATGAAAGGGGCGACTGAGATGTCCCCGCCACGGGTATAAATCTAGAAACCCCGGTTGGAAGATGTTGAGGAATCAAAAGGGCAATATGGTAATTGTATGGTCTAGACCGGGGTGGGACCCGCTGCGAAAATTTTCCGAAAATTTAGTAAGACTCCGACCTGCCCTAAATTACGTAACAAAGGTTGTGTGGGGCAATTGACATAGTTATATTAGCAATAACGCATCAGAACGCATGAAAGTTTTGAAGTTAAGCGTGCTACGACCGACCAGGATGGGTGAACAGATGCAGGATGGGTGACCCCTCAGGTGCGTGAAGTTCGTCAAGAAAATTTTACAATTGAAGGTATAAGAAGTAAATGGAAAATTTGGGGTAACCTAAGGAAAAGGAGGTGCGTGAAGTAGCTAGCATTCTTACGAAGTCGCGTTTGGAAATGTTTGCGTAAGAAGTAAACGTATACGAAGTGGGTACAAGGAAGAAAGTGAGTAAGGATGATTAGGTTGGAATAAATTAGAAAAGGGTTCGAATGAGAATTTGAAAACATCGTGAATAGATATGTGGTGATGACATTTTTTTGCGGTAAGACAACGATAATAAGGAAATATTATGTATCAAAGGTATAAGAGAGTAATAAAGGGCTATTGTACAGGACGGGCGGAATTTTCATAAGGACATAAACTTAATTGCTGTAGCCTATCGAATGTTTTGATGAAATAATTCGGGGCACGAAGATCAGAGTAAGTAAGGAAACGTTAACAAGGGAACTTCCGTAAACCCCGAAGCAGTAGTGAAAGTGGTCTGACTTTGATCGAGATTCTGTATGCCATACTTCTGCACCTCCGATTTCGATAAAGCCCTGTCTATTATGCCTCTGTATTTCCGAATCCGATTACGCTTCTATCTGATGTACCTCTTCGTCAACTACGACTACGAATCGTTTGATATATCTCGTACGCCTAACTATGGTTATGACTCTGTCCGACGTAGCTCCGTACGTCTGATTCTGGTTACAAGTCTGTCTAATATATCTTCGTATGTGTGACTCTGATTACGGTCTGTTCGATATACTTCGGTACGTTTGGCTTTGATTATGCATTTTGTTTGATATGACGTCGGAGTATGATTTTGTCTCGTACTTCGTACTTCCGAATCGAATACGTTTTGTCGGTATACTTTTGTATGTCCGACTCTGACGGCAAATCTGTCTGACATATTTCTGTACGTTTGCCTCTGACCACGGATGTCTGGTCTACTTCCATACGTCTGACTCGACTACGGACCTATCCGATATAGTTCAGTGCATCGATGCGGACCGTGGGTGCATTCGATATGCTTTTGTACGTCTGGCCCCGATTTTGAATTGGCTTGAGATAACGTTGGATTATGCTTCTATCTGTCGTACTTTTGTACCTCTGATTCTGGATCTGGCTCTGTCTGACATCCGTCTGATCTTCTGGTTCTGATAAAGATTCTGTTCGTCATATGTTCTATTTAAGATTATGCAACCCGCTGGACTAAGAAAGATTTCGAGCAGCCCTAATACAGTAATATCAGAGAATGATGGAAGGAGTCGGAAAAGAAATGCCCTTGCAAGTGCTCTAATCAAATATGAGTATGTAGTTGGCGAGACGACCTCCCCGACTTATCTTGTTTTACTATAAGGGTGATTTAACATTCGAGGACGAATGTTCTAAAGGGGGGGAGGATGTTATATCCCGCCTTTTTGTATAATCGGAAAGTTCGAAATAATTTTGACTTATAAGAAAGGAGGCCATATTTGGATTTTTCTTAGTATGTGTATGCCGGTTATGGAAGCTCGAAGGCGAAAACACCGGAGAAGGCCTAAGGGCAAAGTTGGAATTTTGAAAATTTATTCCGGGAATTTGTGAAAGATGATTCATGATGAATTGGGCTTGAAAAAAAATAAGAAAATTAGGCCCAAGATTGAAGGGTGGCCGGCCAAGCCTTGGCCCAAACCCATAGGGTTAGTCATGTGATTAATCACATGACTACTTTAATATAAGGTGATGATCATGCAAGATCATCCATAGAATGTTCAAGAAATCAAAAGAAATTGAGAGAAAAAAAAAAAAGAGAAGGCCGTCGGCCTTAGAAAAAAAAAAGAGAGAAAGAAAAAGAAGAAAAATTCTTGGAGCCTTGGTCTTTGATTCAAAAATTTGGTTCTTCTTGAATTAGTAACAAGCTCAAGGTACTCTCCAAGTTGGTATAATTTTCAAGGCAAGAAAGTGCTTCTTTGGCAAGTGGAAGATTGAAGAAAAGGTAAGAATTTCTATTCTTCTACATGTTATGGAAGATTTATATGTGTTGTAGTATGTAGAATGGAATGAAAAATTATGGAAGTGCTATGAATTGGATGTAGCCGTGTGTGTGTGGATATATGTTAAGGCCGTGTGTGTGTGCATGGTGCATGGCTATGGTGAGTTGAGTTTTGTATTGTGTTCTAGTTGTGGTTATGATAGAATTTATGTTGGAAGTGAAAGTTGCATGAATTCGGGTGAATTTGGAAAAGTGGATGTTAGCCGTGTGGTGTAGATAAATTGAAGTGGACATGAATTAATTTTGTTTGTTATGCTAGTTGTGTTGTGATGATTCTTATAACATAAATGAAGGTTTAATGAATTGAGTCGGCATCAAAAATGGTTGTATGTTGTTATGGGGAATTTTATGAATTTTATGTGATTTTTGTATAAATATGGAAGTAAGGTCTAAACGTGAATTATGGCTATCGTTAATGAGTTTGGAAGGAAATAATGTAATTTGGTAGCTTTTGGTTGCATTGTTGAAGTTAGAATGGAAGTTATGACATTATGAAGAAAGTAGTGCTATTCATGTTAGAATGCGTTTTAGTTCGATTGTTGTTGTTGTTGAGGTTGTCGTTGGGTTGTTGTTGTTGGTATATTGAGCCAAGCCACGTCTCGGGGTGCTATACGTATAGGGGAGGTCTTGCGCCAAAATTTTGGTAACCAAGTATTACACCAAGATTGAAAGTTAAAGTCCCATGAATAGTAACTGGTAAATGTGACCATTTGCAGATTCTAGGCGAAACGGGATTGGAGATGTAGCGAGCATAAGACGTCCGTAAGGTATGTAACGCTTACCTATTCTTCATATGGCATGTCCTAGACCTACTAGGCCGAAAACGGAACCTCGGGACTACACGCTCCTAGAAATCCGAGTTTGATTTTGGTCACTATTCATTCGGCCGCGATTGAACTATAAACCTCATGTTTGGTTAAAAGAATGCCTAATCTTCGTAACTTTCGCAAATGAATCCGAATCGCTCCGATACTTCTATAGATAACTTTATGGAGCCTAATGTTTGTAAATTATGTTCGCCGCCTCGGCTTGACTCGAGGTGGGCCCGCAAGTCCCGAGACTTCCCTTATTTGGTTTGTCTGACTCATTTTCGTACGATATGAAGAGGAAGCGTTTGTTTGTGACTCTAAGGTCAGTTTGAAATGTCTTATTGTGTTATTTGAACGCTCATCACTATGAACGATATTATATTTTTCGAGAATAACCTACGATACGTTTTTCGAAATTTGCTAACTAAAAGTCCGTAACTTTGATATATTGGATTTGATTAACTCGACTCCCATTTTGAGCCTTCTGAAAATTATGTGTCGAGTCTTGGGATTACTTTTGATATGCATATGGTTTACGCACTACTCCGCTCGTGCCAACTATTATGATTTCGTTCGCGGTGCCGGGCCGGTTTTGTGATCGTGCGCCCTATGACATATTCGGCAGTATGATGTGTTACGGTTTTCGAGGCCTCGCCATAGGGCCGGTTACCGTCTATGGTGTTATGATGTGATATGGCTTCTGTTATGTTGTGATGATGTGATGTGTGTGATATTACGATTTGTTCGGAGCTGTACGGAGATTTGAAAGCTTCTGGAGTATGATGTGTTGTGGCACCAGCGTCAGGGGGTGACCACGTTCCTGAGCCCTATGCATGATTTCTATTTGCATTCTGTTCATTCGCGTCCCGCACAGGTTTGCTCTGTTATTTCTGTATTTGTTTCTGTATCCTCTGACTCCGGTTATGATTTGGATTACTGTACCTTCTGCTTTACATACTCAGTACTTTTTTCGTACTGACCCCCTTTCTGCGGGGGCTGCGTTTCATGCCGCGCAGGTACAGGCGCTCGGTTGGGTGATTCCTCGGTTTAGGCTACCCACTCTGCCACCTTGAAGTGCTCCCCTCACTCCGGAGCCCACATTTGGTATATATATATGCTTTGCTATGCATATTCTGTGCATTTGAAACTGTTCGGGTACGGCGGGGCCCTGTCCCGTCATATGTTCGTATGTCTGTTCCGTTTGTAGAGGCCTGTAGTCATGTTTGTGGGTCGTGGGTCCAGTCTGGTTGTGTGTGGTTCCGGTTTGTCTGTATATGATTTCGATTTGCGTCCTTTAGCGGCCCCGTGTGCTACTATGGCCGATATGGCCCCCATGTTTGTATGAGTGTGTCTGGGCGACGTACATTCCGCCAGCTTTGATTCTAATGTGATGTTTGACACGGGCGGCCGCTTAGGATAGCATTTGTATGATGTCAGTTTTCGATTATCGGTACGAGTTATGTCTGTTAAATCTGAATATTGTCCTAATATGACGATCTGGTTCGTAAGTCTGTTCGGGTGCCTGAGTAGGGCGCCAGTCACGGCCCACGGGGCTGGGTCGTGACAGCCTACAACATTTCGGTAAATCCATTCTAGCCTTAACATTATCTTTTGTCTTGACATTGACATCCATCACTGTGTTGAATAAATTAACAAAATAATGTCTTTCAATATGCACAACATCAACAATATGTTGGAGAATATTATCCTTCCAATATGGTAATTCCCCAATATGCTCTGTTTAATCAAATATGTGCAACACCATATCCGGTGAATCTTTACGATTGTTCTTCTATAAACTTTGAAACGTCCACAACTCTCTCCCAAATTTCCTCTCCCGACAGTATTGTTGAATTTTATTCTTTGAATACATTTTTTATACTCCTAAACTTATGATCCATTGGCAAGAATTGTCAGTGACAATCGAACCATGAATTTTTGTGATCATGTTTTAAAGTGAACAATTTATTATATTCTATGCAGTAAGCTAAGCTAACTTTCCAGCAGTCATCCACTCGATCATAGAAAAATAAACAATAGTCCACATTAAGGCAACACTCAAGTTGAGAATTTTCTTATACGAAATGTCATATGTTTCAGCCCATTTAGGCTTTACTATTTCATCTTATCAATCAAAGGTTGTAAGTATACACCAATCAAGATTTTTTGATTATGCGGGCTAGAACAATGCAATTAAGGAATAGATATATGTACTAGTCATACACATTTCAAGTGAAAAATAGTATGGTGTAATAAATACAAGGCCACATGAATGTGGCATAGCAGAAAGAGAAAATGGAATGAATCCATCTACACATAAACCCAACCTAATGTTCTTGGTTCACCTACAAAATCTGGTAGGTTCTATCAAAATGCTTCCAACCCTCTCCATCTAATGGATGACACATAAACACTAGGTAGACTATTTTTGTAATAGTGCCATCTCAGAGTGAACCTCATTGATGCGTACAACCTCTTTAATCTTGGTATAAAAGGTAAATAATGTTTCGTCCTAAGAGCAACTTTCTTCCTGCTACAATTCTGCTTAAAACGAGATCTTCCACAAAACTTACAAAATTCTAGATCGGCATCAGCCTTATAGTATAACATGAAACCATTTTTGTCATGTACCAAACCATGGTCTGGGTGTAACACGATACTGGGTGCCTTGCTGTATGTGACCGAGCAAACCGCATGGCTTGCTGAATTAACATAGGGCATGTATTGATGCGGAATATAATATAACATGCATGGTGAGAATGAAGCATGGGTTAAGTAATCATAAGTCTGAAATTAAATGATAAATGATGAGCCAATACCGGCTATATGACTCTGAATATTTGACCTGACATAATTGAACTAGTCTAGTTTATGAAACCTCTGACATGAGTCTGACTGCTAAACTATTTACCGGGACAAGGCCCTCGGCATACCTTTACTGCATAACTGATAATAAATAAATAAAGATAAAACCCCGAATGAGATGAGGTTCACAAATAGCTGGTACGTGCAAAGTCCTAACGAGCTGATCCGTCGTTCTGTAAATTTGCTTCGTGAAGTGTAGGCCCCTAAGCAAATAAAACGGGATGTTAGTACATTCGAATTGTACTGGTATGTAAAGTACCTGAATAAAATAAGCATGGCACATGAAATAACAGAACTGAAACTGAATCTGTATCTATAAACTGAACATGAACATGAATATCATCTGATATGAATATGTATAACATGAATAAGATGTTTTAAGTCGGTAAAGATATATATGGGAGAGCATTAGTATAACCGACATGTAACCACCACGTAAGCACGTGGTATCTGGTCTCTACCTGATCAGCTAAGCCATCTTGTGACTTGCCAGGGTACAAGACATGAACATGACATGAATGGATCCAATAACCTGCAATGGGTAAACATGAAGGAAATGTCCTAACTGGGCGGAGTGATCCTTATCCTACGCTGCATACGTAGTTTCAGGTATTAAACCTTCTCGGTAATCGGTGCAACTCCCACAACATGAACATGGATATAATTGGCTTAGTAGCCCATGAATTATACAAACATGATTGTAAACATGATTCGTGATTGTATTGTAGCATGAAGATAGATATATAGTATAACTTGTATGAAAACATGGAAGCATGTAGAAGTTCATGAAAATAAACATAAAAGTTCATATCTTGCATTTAAGAACCCAGGAAATGCAAAGTATGAGTTTTCATGGATTACAAACATATTCTTAATAACCAAAAGGGAATATTAAGAACACAATAATGAACTATTAAAGCAAACATGGTATATCATGGTACATGTACTTAGGGTTATCATGAACATGTCTAGAACCCTAGTTTTGGTGAACTTTCATATAATCATGGAAGAGTGTGGCGTGAGAAAGAACAATGATATTCCCACACGTAGATAGAAATTCTATATACATGTTAATGCTCCAAAACTTGTAACTAATGGTCTGAACTTGGAGAAGAATCCAAAAGCCTTAATCTTGAATCCCTTAGATGAGTTTTCTTGAAACCCCTAGGTCAGGAACAATGGATTCTCGTTTAGAAATCATGGATACATGTTAGAATTCACTTGAAAGGCTTGGAATAGGCTTACCTTAGTATATCTTGATAGGAGGAGAAGAAGAACTTCGTGCTAGGGCTTGAGAATATGAAAAGTGGGATTAAAAACTGAAGTCCCGAATTTATACTATTTGCTGATGTAGGGAAAATACGGGCACAATGTACGCCCGTACAATATTTTACGTCCCGTACAATCTGGGCGTACTTCATGCGTCAAATTCCAAAAACCACGATTTTTAGTCTGTGAGGTATATGATGAAAAGTACGGCCCGCATAAATTGTACGGCCAAGAAGTACGGCCCGTACATTCAGGCCGTACCTGGAATGTCAAATTCTAGTGGTTCTGTTTTCTCCCATGTGAGGTAGGTCCAAGAAGCATGGCTTGTACATTTTGATGTAAAACATACTTTTATCGTTCCAACAAAAATTTTAATCCAACCACTTCCCGTCTTGGTTTCTAAGTCTCGAATCATGAACGTAACTTAGTTAGGAGGTACGAGGTGTTACACATTTTCACAACAATCAATTCTCATTAAAGAGAGGCCTAACTTAGAGATCAATGTATTTACCTTAGAATATTCATCGAGTACCTCAAATTTTAGGTCAACTAATTCTTGAATAAGGTCCAGCACAGAGTTCATTTCTCTTTGAGAAATATTCTAATCTAATTTGCTACTTAATAATCAAACCCCAATAGACAACTGAGAGTGTGGACTCCCTTCATATAAAGGATGACTAGCATCATGTAATTGTTCATAAAAATGTCTTCTCCTTCACTGGGAACTTGTTCAACATTTTCTCCGAATTCAAAACAAGAATTCATCCTAAAATCATCCCGAACTATGTCATATAATCTAGAACCTTGGACATCATGTTCCACCGACCTGCTACTTTCACCAACAACAAAGATTTAAAATCTATCAGAATTACTATCATTTTCTCCATGACTAGTTCACACATAATAGTTTTTTCTAAACCTCTATTGATAGAGATGAAAGTTAACATCCGCTGGTGCAAATAAATTCCTTTAATTGCATCTCACACAAGGACACTTAATCCAGTGACACCTTCTACAAATTCCTCCATCATCTCCAGTCGTTAAGGATAAGTCCTATTATACATCCAACTACAACGTTCCATCTACACAAACAACGCAAAAATATATTGATATTTCTAAATTGCAGAGCATATAAAGTACTATTTAAGTTACCTTCTTATACTCTATTAGGCAAAGGTGCAAATATACCACTTAACTTTGCGATTTAGAGAAGATATACCCCTCGATAAAAAAATTATGCATATATACCCCTATTTGTTACACAATGGTGAAAATATACCCTTTTCGCTGACAGAATTTTAAAAAAAAAATCATTTAGCTTGTTTTTTAATTAAAAAATGTCACATGACTTTAAAAAAAAAATAGGTCTATCTTTTTTTCTAGTAGACTTATTTTTCTAAAGGCACGAGACATTTTTTTTTCTGGTGTTCTCTGGTTTGTTTAAAAAAATATCTCTTGGGCTTAAAAAAAATAAGTCCACCCATTTTTTAAACGAACCGGACCACCGTAAAAAAATATTACCACATGGCTATAAAATAATAAGGCTACTAAAAAATGGGTAGACTAATTTTTTAAAGCTACGTGATATTTTTTTAATTAAAAAAATAAGCTAAATGATTTTAAAAAAAAATTGTCAACAAAAAGGGTATATTTGCACCGTTTGTGTAACGACACGGGTGTATGTGCACCATTTTTTTTAAGGAGGATTATATCTATTCTAAATCGCAAAGTTGAGAGGCATATTTTAACCTTTCCCCTACTCTATTTAATCTACAAACCCAAATTTATTTAATTAGAATTAAAATTGACTTCAATTAATGTTTAATTTTCATCCAAGAATCTGTAATTAATTAGGGGATAAATTATTAATGTAAGCTAAATATTACATTAAATAATAATAGAAGTTTTACTAATCTTCAAGATTCAAAACTTAATACTAATATTAAATTCAGATTCAAGACCTAATTAAAGCTATTCTTGATTTAAAAATTGAAAACTTACTAATATTCTTGAATTTCAAATTCAACACTTGTTTAATACTATTTTTTTTTTTAAAATTTTGACCACTCAATATTACACTCAAGGTTTAATTTAAGGTTCAATTTCATTCAAGGTTCAATTTATTATAATTTAATGTTCAATTGTAACTTAAAGTTCAAATTAATCCAAGTTTCAAGGCTCAATTCAAGGTAACAAAGTGATAAACACTTTTTCTGTTAAAAAGGCTGAAATGAATTAAAACTATTTACAAATAATTAGTATGAAATTTAATGGAACTTTACATAAAAAAGGATGAATTACAAAAAGGGAATGAAAAGGAAGTTGGGAGTTTTGCTTTATTAAAGGTATCTGGAGGATTCAAAACTATAATAAGAATATGACAGCATGGTGCACATGCATCCCACATTAGTAGAGTCCGGGGAAGGGTCGTACCTCAAGGACTATGACCCTTAGAGTGCATAGCCTTTAGGCCCTCTAGATATAAGCCAAGTAATCATTTTTTAAACTCTCAACTTGTAACACCTTGTATCTTCGGGCTAAGGTTTGATCCATTGAATATGAGTAAACCAACCAAAACCAGGAAATATGGTTGTTCATTTGAGTTAAGGTCCAATTTTGATGTGTCGTGGTGTTGCACAAGTTTGGAGTTGATAAAAAATTAAAACCAACAAGTTTGAAAAGGTTCCAGGTTGAGTTATGGTGCAAGTTACGGTCGTACATTTGACCTACGGTCCGTACATGGAACCATAGATGGACTGAGAGATGAAGCTTCAACGAATTTAATTTGACGTATGTTGGGCGGTACAGGCGTAGGTAGGAGGTACGGGCCGTACCTTGGGCATATGTGGGAGCCCGAAAAACTTAAAATTTTGCCAAAATTCATCGGCCATGTACGTCCCCACTTACGAGCCGTAAGTGGAACTTATGGGCCGTTAGTGGCCCACTGACAACAACTTTAAATATGCATTTTTTCTGAATCTTTATTATATTCTTCACTTCTTCAAGCCCTAACACAACTTTTCTTTCCTCTCCCCATCCTCTCACATCATGGTAAGGTTCTTCCATGTATTTATAAGTATTTCTAACAATTATACATGGATTCGAGATTCTACTCCACAAACCTAAGGTTTTCAAGAAAATCCTTCTCAACGATTCAAGTGAAAATTTGGTGTTCTTCTTCAAAGTTCAAGTTTTCTTTGATTCTTTTGGAGCTATTAAGGTATATAAGGCTAACTATCTTCATATGGCAACTCGTCCCCATGTCACGTTCTTCATGCCTTACGTATTTTTTATCTATTGGACAAGTTATGGCTTCAATTGTGAAAATGTTATGTATCATTTATGTTGTTGACACCTAATTTTTGACCTCCCATAATTTATTTCAATTACTCCGGGTCCTTGAATGATAAAGAAAGTGAGCCATGCCTTTAAAGGGATTAAATAATTTTATAAAATTATTCAAGTCAATTTCTACCCCTCTAAATTTGATAAAGAGATTTTTACGACATCATGCATTATTTAGAAATTAATTGGTGCATTTTATGACATTTTTGAAATATGTTGAAATTAATCAGGAGCAAAACAATTTCGAACAATTGTTTACTTAATTGTTAAAATCGTCAAAAATCAAGTTAAATGATAATTTGTACTCTTAAGTCCAAGGAACTTGAGTAATTGAAAGAATTGACCATTTTACCCTTCAATCTTTAATTCTGTGTGTTTGCATGATTGTATGAAATTAACGAATTGTTTAAGTGCTTAAATTAGGTTAATTAGTCAATTAAAGGGTCGTTAGTGCAACTTAGTTTAATTATTTAATTGTTTACATTATGGACACAATTGAATTCACCGATTCATGGTTTAAGACAATTGAGGTCAATTTTGCAAAATCAGCCTTTAAAGGGCGTTAATTGAAATGACCAAATCCATTGGCAAATCATTTAAGGTCATTAGTGCAAATTCAGTCTTAATTGGTCAATTAGGATAAAAGGGGACATAATTGAAATAATTAATTAGATTAAGATTCACAAAGTGCAAAATTGCAATTAGTAAGCAAAAGGTTATAATTGCAACACCCCATTTAGATTTGCAACAATTGAGGCTATATTTGCAAACTAAGGCTGTCTACATGATTAGTCGTGTTTTAAAATTAATATGAAATTCTAATCATGTCCTAATCTTTGTAATGTGATCAATTATTGGTGTTTAACATTTCTCTAATTTATTTAGTCTACCATTTTACCCCTAAGCACGTATATATATCTAATATACGTGAATATACGTTTATGATATACATGTATAAGGGCGCACCTCCTTTTCTCCTTAAAATTAAAGGCCAAGCCCAGTCCACTAAAGGACTAAACCCGGCCCAACATAACATTAAGAGGGTAGGGGTGGGGGGCGGGGGGATTCCCTATACTCCTCATTTCCGTATTTACTTCGTACCAAACACCCCTCATTCTCTCTCTCTCTCTCTCTCTCTTCTTCCTCTTTCTCGCAAAAAACCTAGTAGCCGCTGCTCTTTTCCTTTCTCTCTCATCTAGATATGGCAAAGTCACAGAGAAGGTAGAAAACGCTCAGCTTTTGCATAGTTATACACATGAAAGGATCAATTTCTAGCTTTGTTTTACTCAAATCTATGCCAAATACGGTAACCATCTTCATTTTTGCTTTTCTTTTAAATACTCAATCAAAGTTGATCCTTTTTTGTTTGATTTGTTGTACTGCGTCTGTTTTCTACTCGAACTTCATTGGTTGAGAGAAAATGGGTCAGATTGAGCCAAACGAGGCTTAAATCTGACCATCCATTGTTGTTTGAATCGATTTTAGCCATAGATTTGTTTGTGCAAGGTTAATTTCTGAAAAAACTTGTTGTCCCACATTGTTTGCTTGACAATTTTCAATAGTTTTGGGGTTCTATAAATAGAACCCCAACCCTCACAATTAAGACAGGTCTTGAACTCTCAAGCAAAAGCACAGAGCTTAAGATTTGAGTCTTATTCGAATTTAAAGCTGCGTTCAGTAAAATTTTTATTCTTGACTTCAAAGTTAGGGTTTTCTAGTTCAAAAACTTGATCTCTTATCTATTTTGTTTGTGGTTGAGTGGAGGAAAGGAAGTACTCAGGCTTTCAAATTCATTCTTGACTCGGCTGCGCATCCAAAAGGTAAACCTTTATCTTTTTCTTTCCATTTATCAGTGTTCTATTACTGTTTTCAATATATTTTTTGTATAAATGTTTAGTTGATCATTGGTGTGGTATTTGTTGGAGTAGCAATGTGAAAATATTCAGTTTATGTCAAATATGGTGCTTGGCTAGTCATTAACCTAGTGTGTTATTAAAGTAATAGCATAGAAATCTTCAATTGTTGCTTAGTATGATGTGTAACTAGTTATCAGTGGGGTGTTTGTTGGCATAATGGTATGAAATGCTTGTAACAATTAAACAATAGACTAGTATAATAACATGTTAGATTCTAAGATGAATTTGAGATCTTGATTAAACTTTGAGTCTTTGCAGAGACTCTTAAACACTTTAAAACACCAACATGTGGTTCTTTGGTTAATAACTTGAATCTAGATTAGTGAATGATTGGTGGATTCATGTCTATTAGAGTGAACAGGTCACTAGGGGCTCTGTATTAGTCATTCACCAAGGTCAAATGCTGTAATAAAATGAACCTGAGAGGGGTCTGTACAAATGAGGGTTAATGATGAGTCATTGATTGTTTACAAAGGATCAGGAAGATCATTTGTTTTGTGTGGTTAATCTTTTCAATGATCAAGATAAAATAAGAAAGGGCAAGGAAGAAATGAGGCTGTTTAGACCTGTGGGACTTTGCTAGATGAATTGTTTATTTGTATGAACTGCTTTAACTAAATGACAAAGCTGAGCATTGTCCAGGTTACTTTAAAAGGGGCTGACTCATTAGGCTTAAACGTGGAAATCTGAATAGCTGTTGTGTAGTTTTGCTTAAAAGCATGAACACACTTTGCTTTCCTTTATCCTATACACTTATATGGCATCTCTCAGAACTTGTTTAGGGATAGTGCTTTGGTTCTGAGAACCTAACTGTGCTGAGAACCCTGGTAACTTGTCCAGTCTGAATGTTTTGAGAGATCAGTGTTATAAGCTAAGACTAGATTTTGTCTGTCTGATCACTTGTCTGCTTGTTTTCTCCTTTCATTTCCTGAATGACATTGGTTTCTATCCACATATGTTATTATTCCATGCTTGAGGTCTATGAAGGGGTTTAAGTTAACGCATCAAATCTGAATTCATGTTCCTGTTTAGTTTTGCCTATAGCCAATTGGATCAAGGGAAACATGTTTGCAATGTCCATACTTGTTTATAAACTTGATCTTGTTTGATCATCAATTGCTTCCTATAAGATTACTATGCCTTGGAGTGATTGACTTCAAGTTAAGTAAGTTTTATTTTCATATTCACTCATGTTATCTTTGGTTTAAACCTCAACTTGTTCGATGCATTATGCCTGATCTTGTATGTAATCCTCCTGAGAATTCATGAATGCCTTAATTCCGAATATGCATATGCTTGTTTGGGGATACCTGAATCCTACATTTGTTTCCTTTATTACTAGCCTTATGTGAACTATCTTGTGCTACTAGTGTATGCATCCATGACTTGCAGTTCGTTTCCACCTCGTGCCATGTCTGTATGTTCTTCCATTGTTGTTTCTAGTCATACTGCACTAAACCTGCATTTTCCTTCTAGCTATGCCATATCCATGTGCTCCTTTCGTTGATGTGTTAGCTATATTGCATCCACAATTTATTGCCTGCTCCCAATCATATCACGACTGTGTGTATTTTCTTTCATTACCATTATTATGTGAACTACTTGGTGCCATTTATGCAAATATGTGATTTACTGCTTGTTCCTTGACCTTCTACTTGTGCTATTCTGGAATTGTGTTCTGTCTAGGCCTTGTTTATTTATTCCCAGTTATCCCTTGACTATATTGCACCTGTGCCCAGTAATCTGCTTGAAATCATCTCATGCCTACTTGTTCTTAGCCTTACTTATGTTGTACTATATCTGTACCTCAATATATCCTCTGTACATGCTTGTTTATTTAGGATTGGTCTTTAGCTATGTCATGCTCATGTTGTTACTTGTTTCTTCCCATAGCTATGTCTATTTGTTGCAATCTTTGTTCTTGGATACACTAGACTTACCTATGTTCATTAATCTTTATCATGTATCACTACTGATTCAATTTGCCTCTGATTATCTTTGTTCCTCATATTCTTTACCTGTTCCTATTAATTTGTGGCTATCCTATAACTATGTGCATTAGACTTGTTCTACCTGTTCCAAGCCTGTATATGGATATGTAAGTCTGTGTCTTCCATGATTGTATTGGTTAGGAGAACAAAGTAGTTTGGAGGCCTGGTTTGAACCTTCCGCTGATGTCCAACCATGCTAGAGGTTCACGAAACCTCTTGGAACTTGTGCGGCATCAGGAATACGGATGGTGATGTCTTTCCCTTCTCACTACCCAAGTCTTCCCCAATAAAGTCTAAGGGCATCGAGGTGCATATGCATACTACATGACTTGTGAATAGATGTGATGATATATATGTATGTGTGTATAGCTATGTATGTGATAGGATCAGTAAAATATAAACTAACCGGGGTCTTTGTTTCTTTTCTTCTTCATTGCATGGCCACTTGGGCCGAGTATAAAACCAACCTGTTGGGCTGAGGGTCAACAGGCATTTCTTCAAATTTGGGGCGAGTCTTGTAGGAAAGGGAAGCTAATATATATGTTATACGCGTAGAAAGCCCAGCCATGGGTGAAAATGGCCAAACAGGGGCTTGGTACGCCCCTGGTCTTCCTATCTTTTAAATTTATTTAATTAATTTGAAGTTGATTTTGAATATATTATTTGTGTAAAATTGTATAAAACTCATAAATTATATTGGAATCTTTATGTTTTGAACTAGCCATCTTAGGACAACGGTACACATGCCGTTTAGTTTGACTTGAGGTCCCCAAATGATTTTCAACTGTCACGACCCAACTAGGTGCCATGACAGGTAGCCGGAGCTGACTGCCGAGCACCTCTCATTAAGCTAATCATCATACTCAACCTGAACATATATAATCTCCAAAGCAACCTATATCTATATACATAAGCCCTCACAGATACAAAAATGATATACAAAAGTACAATGTGATCATCGTGGGACATCAACAACCCACACGTACATATCTACGAGCCTCTACTAGAGTATTAGACATAAGGACGGGACGGGACCCCGTCGTGCCCAAAATATATATATACACAAAAGAATATGATCATAAGTAGCACCTCCGGAATAATGGAGTGCTCCTGTGAATCTGCTGATAAGCTCCTACGGATCCGCACCGTCTCCCTGTCTATCTGTGGGCATGAACACAACGTCAAAAAAAATAAGGACGTCAGTACAAACATTGTACTGAGTATGTAAGGCATGAATAGTACTGGCATAATAAAGAAATCATGAAGCATGATATGAAGATATAACCTGATTAACCTTTAAAAGTAAACATGTGTGATACATCTCACATATATAAACATATCACATGTACCATCATCGTTAACCGGCGTCCGGCTAACCATCATACGCCGCCCACTAGTGGTGTCATGTCCGGCCCTCTAGGTACTGTGTAATCATAAGCAGCCCGCATTAGCGGTGACATGTCCGGCCATCTAGGCACGGTGGAATCGTATGCAGCCCGCTTTCGCGGTGACATGTCCGGCCATCTAGGCACGGTGGAATCGTATCATCATATACTCATCATAAAGCATGCATTAGAATCCAAAGATAATCTATAACCATATCGGGGTGACGTAAGGTCGAGAACCCCCGTTTCCATTATGGAGTAATCATAATTATCATACCTCACCTCGAAGGGACTAACATTATAAGGTGGGTCTAGAAACAATAAATAACATCAAAGGAACGTATAAGAATCATTAGCTTCAAAGGAATATCATGTCATGAGATTTGGGATCTTTAGGCTTAGACTCATCATCATTATTATCATATTCATAACGTATCTCTTATCTTTATCTCCTGAGCAGTTCTTAATAGTCATAGGCTCATAGTTTCCGGAATGTATGAAAGTTATGAAAAAATAGAGTCAGTCATGTCATAGGAATCATGCCTTAGAAAGAAGGAACTAGCCTTACATACCTTTTCGTTTAGCTACTTTATCACTTGAACGTTCCCCTCCAATATTCACGTTTCTACCTTCAAGAGAGTTCGTACTAATATTAGATAATCGATAACGTAAGCATGCTTGAACTAAAGCTAGAGAAAATTAGGCAGCATCTCCTTTGTTTATACAACTTTCTCCATATCATATAACAACTCCCAAGCGTCAATAACAATATTCATAATATCATACTCAACAATCTTCATCAACTATACATTATTCAATTTCCCTACTTCCATTTCAAGGGCATCCATAACCATGGTCACAATACTACATTACATTCACCCACCTATAACATTTCTCCCATATTCTTAATATCATTTACAACATAAATATACTCGTAACATATCAAGAATCATGATTCTTTTAAGCTGCTACCCAAAAATGCCACTATTCTCATATTTGTGACCCATCTTCTACCTCCTTCCATAATCCAAGTCTTTCAACCCCTCAATAGTCTAAATAACATGAATTTATCATAAAACTTTCCTTTGATAGTGTGGGAATGATCTTTGTGTGGAAACACTTCACTTGAGGAAAACCCTAGCTTCAATCCAAAGGGATTTCTTGTCTTGCATGAACCCTAGTGAGCTTCTTGCACTTGATTCGCTTGGTTTGATGAAGTTGATCCTTAATTTATCTTGAATTCTTGAAAATAAATGGTGTGGAAAGTTCTAGAGGTGTGGAGAGTGTTAGAGAGAAAATGGGAAATGAAATAATGAACTTGGACCCTCTTTTATAAAACTTAAAATCTGTCCCGACCGAGATCTGCGGCCTATTATACGGACCGTATAATTTATACGGTTCGTATAAAGGACCGTACATTTCCTCCAGAATCTCATCTTCCTTGGGAGAGTTCTACAGATAGATATACTGGCCGTATCTTTTATACGGTCCGTATAAAGGACGGTACAATCCACAATTTCCCGAAACTTGTTCTCGTCGACCAGTTTAGCCTCCAATCCTTATGGAACCTTCTTAACACTTGTTTAACACTTCATTAACAACTTAAGGAGCGTTGTAGCTCTTCCTCAAGACATTATTAGATCTTTAACACTAGTTCGGTACTTTACAAAACTCTTCCGAAACACAACGTATACTTCGCCTTTCTCAACTAACTTTCTTCCCCTTGCCTGAAATGTCTTTGGAATCTCAATTAGGACCATTAAATACGAGGGGTAACATCATCATCCAAACTTGATACAAATGATTTTTCTCTAAAAATGACTAAAGTAAAACAGACAGTTTTTTTTCCAAACAAGTTAAAAATATAGACAAAGGCAAATACTTATGATGTTGTTGATATATTTTCTAGAAAAATACAAGTTGAACGAAGCCCATTTTTGGTATTAAGAAAACACGTTTCATTTTGGCAAATTGAAGCTAGACTCTTTTAAGTTTTTCTTCAAAGCACCAAGTCACGTTTTTGGGCCAAGCCCAACATTATGAAAATAGGATTTTGGGTTTAAGTCCAAAATAGAGTATATCTATATTTGATGTATTGAGCTTATTCAGAAAAGAGGTATTAACTCACAATTTTTTGGGCCGAGCCCAATGCTTGAAACAGAAAGTGGATTTTCGTCGGATTTTTAAGCCCAATTCAACCATAGTGAAGCAATTTTCTTTCGTACACACCTAATAACAAAAATGTATGATCTTTTACACTTATGAATTCTTAAAACCCGTGTAGAGTCATTCGTATAGATACAAAGTCTAAGTAAGGACCTTCTAAATGCACTAAACGGATTAACCCGAGTATAGATATATATATATATATATATATATATATATATATATATATATATATATATATATATATATATATATATATAGATACACACACACAACCCATAGAATTTTTTCAAACAATTCAAAACAAAATATATTATCCTTATACTTAAAAAGAGCCTATTCTTATTCGGATATAACAAATCCGAACTTAAAATACCCTATAAGTAAAGGGGATATATTCAAGTTGTTTCCAAAAATATGCAAAAAATGACACACTTTATAATGCGGGAAGAAACACTAAATAAACAGTTCATGCGAATACTCATACATTGTAATTCAAAGGTCAACTGTATCGTACGGATCCTTAATACTAGGGTGCCTACTGCCTTCCCTAGGGGATCACAAGAACGCTTACCTAGAACTTTAGATTACGAATGTTTTTTCACTGTATATGAATAAACGCTTCAAAACTGGTTTTCCTAATTTCCTAAAAATTAGGTGGCGACTCTTTTATAACAAAGTCCGAAAGAGCACCAACAAGTTCAAAGTAGCTTTCCGAGTGCTAACCCCACTCGCGAAATACGAACCGTAACAAATGGCGACTTTGCTGGACACTTAAAGATTCTAACCATAAGGATTCCAATATAATATGAGTATATTTGCCTTAACTGTTTCTGTGTTTACTTTCCCGCAATTATTAACTATCATTGCATGCATATCATAACTCCGCCACTCCTGGCATTTATTTTACACTTTGTTCCAAAGGAGACTTCGCGGAGCATGCGGTAGTTCCTTCAGTATAAAACCAAATAATTTATTTTGGAACCATTATGAGGCGGGGTTGATTCGCGATCATCCAACAGCCCTAACGGTTCAGCCCCAATTGTCTGCTCAGGTTCCCAGTCTTTTGTGAAAAGCCCACTCAAGTGAAAACTAGGATAGAGTTAAGCCAAATCCCTACTAAACTAGAGCATTCATATTTAGATGAGCTTTGGGTATCTCATACCTACCTAAGACTCATTAAGAGAGACTACCTTGTGTTCGGATGGTCTATGACCCAAAAAACACCACATTTCATTTATGTGCTATATGGAAGCATGTTTGTGCCTATGTGATGAACCATTGATCCTATGGGGATAGGGTAATATTACCCGTGTTTTGTTTTGTAGATGGAATGCAGAATCTGTTTCGACATAGTTACCGAGGCTCCAGAATTATTGAGAGCTTGTGGGAATGGTTGGGTGATGCTCATCGAAGGACAATTAGCTGCACTCTTGGTCATCTATCCTCTATCATGACAATGAAGAGTCACCCGGAGCTAATAGAGGTATTAGCCACGTATTGGGACGAAAAGGAGATGTTGTTCTATTTCGGTAATATCGAGATGACTCCAACCCTAAAAGAAATTAGGGATTCCATAGACTGCAATGGAACCTATCTAAGAAGGCGACACAAGCCAGATCACAATCTGTTATTCCCACAAGGGCCCACCGTCGGCCAAATCCTGAAGTTTCTTGCCTTAAGTGAGGCATCCTGGGCACAAGGACCCACTGTAGCCTTTTGGGATATGTACCGGAGGTTCGGGGATGTCTCCAAGTATAATCTCTATCAGAGGGAGTTCAAGAGTAGAAAAGAATGGGAAGCTGTTAGACCTTTGGCATTTGCCACAACCCTACTATGCACTATGGTATTCCCGAAGAATGAGTCACTGGCCATAGATACTTGAGTGATATACAATGGCCCATGCTATCTTCTATGGTATAACTAAGGATCAGGAAACAAGATACTTCAACCTGGCACCCATCATCCTGGCGGACATTTTTTGGGCTTTAGACAAATGGCGGAGTCATTTCCGATACTTTCAAGGGTGTAACATATTGCTACGATGGTGGATTATCAAACACATTAACATGGCTAAAGGAGTCCAGTATCTGAGCAACAACAACAGGATAGACCGCCTCATAAATTACTATCCGAACCTTGGTTACATGTCCAAAGGGGAGTGGGCCCGCTTCTTTGCAGAGTTGACTGAAGATAGGATCCAGTGGATGTTCCTTGACTTCATTTCTGAAAGCATAGTGGTTCGAGGAAAAAATTGCCCATTTGTCCCGTTAGTCGGGGTTCGAGGAATCCGTCCTTATTATCCATCTCGGGTTTTAAAGTAATTTGGTAGAAGACAAGTAATACCCCAAATGGGGAACCCCGAACAATTCATCATTGAACATACCGAATAGAAAATTAAGAATGCTGGTATGATCCTCAGGGAATGGAATGGTCGTGTGAGTTAGGGTCCAGATACTTTAGCTCCAGACAGGTTCGAAACAGGGTGTGACCCAGGGCATTATGAGTGTTTAAAGGGATACTTGGTCCGTGAATCCATCCAGGGCCCACACTTCATCACGATGATCAAGAAGAGAAACATTTGAAAGAATGTTTGGAAAGCACAAATGAGCACTTGGCCAAGATTTTGAAAAAAAAAAAACCCGGTGATAGTCAGAATGGAGTTCTATCAGGCACGCCTTCGTATTCAGACCACTCTTTGGAGGGTTAAGAAGGCCAAGACAAGCCAAGCCTCAACATCAGCTGCTGGAGGAGGACCCTACTGATTTATTGCTTTATTACAAGCCCCATGTCGGCTTCATCATCTTTGTAATCCCTTCGGGGAAGATATTTTTATTATTTATTAACTAATGATGATTTTCGGGGCAATGGTTGATCTTCACAAATGGCACTTGCATGTTTCAAATGATTAAGAAAGCTTTGGCTCAAAAAGTCCTTAGCAACACGAGTAGTATAAATATTTGCAAATTGCATGATTGCTTGCTATGTGCTTCGCATGCTTACCTGCTATATGTATTGTCATATATTAAAGCTTGAGTATAATTGGTCTGGTGATCTAAACTACATACCTAAAAGAAAAAACATGAGACTTAAAACTTACTCGAATTTATCTCTATAAAAGGTTGACTTACAATGGTGAATCAAGAAGAGCAGGAAGCGCAGACTCTAGGAGAGACAACTTAGATCTTTGCGGGATAAGGTGCTACAAATGGAAAAGCATCTTCAGGAAATTGGAAAGAAAATCGAGGACGTAGACAGGTTGCTGGATATGGTTGGGAATCCACCAGAAGGCATACCCTAAGAGCAACACTATAGGAATGTCAAAAAAGAAGTGAGAGAATTGGTGCTAATTGTATACTCTTAGAGAGAAGGCCTGTAACGCCTAGAGAAGATTCCAAAAGGAGTGAATGAAGACCAAGGGGCTAGGTTAGACCTATGGGTGATGGAATCAAACCCACAAGAAGAGTCAAAGCCTCAATAGGAAGCCTCCAAACCCATTGAGAAAGAAGAACCCATAGAGGAGGAAGAGCCAGAAGAGGAAGAAGAAAAGCCTCAAGATATGGAGGAAGGAGAATTGGAGCCTATCGACTTAGAGGTCGAAGAAGAAGAGCAACCATTTGAGATATTTCCCGAGTTTCAAAAAGAAGAGAATGATATTAATGATGAATCTGACTATTATGCCCTAACCAATGAGGGATCTGACTTCGATGCACCCTCACCCGTGCTAGTACCTGGGGTCTCTACTATGGCATCAGAGAATATTAGGAGAACAGGCCCTCCCGAACCTGCTTGGTGGGGCATAGCCTTCAAAGACTATTCCTCCCCATTCAGAGTGGCCCTACAGCCCGTCACCTGTATGGAGGTATTTGAAAGGATGATCGCCACGGGAGTGTCTTGCACCACCAGGGCAAATTGCCACCGCCTAAGTTGGTGTATGCCTACAAAAGGTGCCCATTTCACCACAATCAGGCGAGTCATACTATGAATGAGTGCCTGGGATTAAGGAAGAGAATTTGCAGCTTGATCGATGATAGGATTATCGGGACATTGTGGGGACCACACACTCTACTAGTCCTTGACTCTATTATCCTTGGAGAAGGGGTCACCGCTGGAACCCAGATTTGGTGATATGATTTCACGGTCTTCAAGGAATCATACGCCCGTATCTTCTCAACTCTAGCTACTTTAATAAAGATCAGACCTGTGGAGCCTGTCCACGAGCCCGCGCCATTAGGACCCAACAGGAACAAATTTTGCTTGTACTATCTTTGGAGTTATAGGACATGACATAGAAAAATGGTAAGCGCTCAAGCTCGAGCTCGAGCACAAGATCAGTACGGGAGAGATTTTGGTCACCCTCGCACCACAGCACTAAGAAGAAAAGAAAGATGAGAGAGCGAGTTCGTAAGGACAGCAACTCGCAAAGTTATATTTTTGGGTAGTTATTAGGTGTCGCCACTTTTGCATATAAAGGGTTACCCCCTCCCCCATAAATTGTTACATTCCGTATTTTGTACCCTCGGGTAAGTCAAGGCAAGTGACGCAAGTTGCTTATGGAAAATGTTAAGGTTGGAATATCAAGAAAGGCCAGGGGTAAAAAGGTAAATTTGCAAAATGACTCATGGAAATATGGAGAAAGGCTAGGGGCAAATTTGGAATGAAGGGAAATGATTTTCATGAAATATGAGAAATTTGCTAGAATTTTCAAGAAAAGGGGCCACTTGGCCGTGGACCCCACTTGCAATATTTGGCCAAATGAATTCAAGCCAAGCTGGG
This sequence comes from Lycium ferocissimum, assembly GCF_029784015.1. Taxonomy (NCBI): domain Eukaryota; kingdom Viridiplantae; phylum Streptophyta; class Magnoliopsida; order Solanales; family Solanaceae; genus Lycium; species Lycium ferocissimum. Next base: position 44,822 of record NW_026725559.1, read on the forward strand.
GGGCAAAATGTTTAATTACCATTGGAAGGGACTAAGTATATAAATATGTGGAAAGATGATTTATTCATCTTATTTCCCCTAGAATTTTCAAGAGTTAGAGAGCAAGAAAGAAAGAGGAGAACAAGCTTGGCCATTCGGCCTTGGAGAAAAAAAAAAGGAAGAGAATTCTCAACTTGTTCTTCATAGCCAAACAATCCCTTGAAGAGTTCTTAGTAAGGTGAAGTGGTTTGTGGAGCAAGAAGGACTCATATTCATACAAGTTGTTAATTTGAGTCAAGTGAAGAGTTGAGGAAAAAGGTAAGGTTTAATTCTCTTCTTACGTGTTATGGGTGTTTGAGCATGTTGTGTGCATGAGAATGGATGAAATTCATGTGATGGAAGTGTGTGAGTGTGTGGCCGTGAGTGTGTGGTCGTGAGTGTGTGTATGTGTTGTGTTTTGTTGTGTGTTGGTTGTTGTTGTAATGTATGGAAAATATAGAAGTTCATGAAAAATATGCATATGGGGTGTGTTGGCCGAATGGTATAGATTATGGTAGGGTGTGGTGAATTGATTTTATTTAGAATGGAAATTGTTGTTATGGTAGGTCCTATGATGTTAGAATAAAGATTTAATGGTTTGGAGGAATGAAAATTTGGTTGTTGTGATTGAATTTGAAAGAAGGAAATATGTTGTTGTTTCATAAAAAAATTAGAAGGTTATGAGTAAGTAGTATGTTGATGGTATTGATGGAATATCATGTGAATTCAATTGTGTTGAGAATTTTGGATTGAATATGAAAATTAATGGAATTGTTGAAAATTGGATATATAGCTTGGAATGCTCTTGGTTTATGTTTGAATGACCTTAAATTAGTGTGTGAATATGAACATATTGATATTGGGTTGTAAGTGTAAAGTTGGGTTTGGAGTTGTTACATTATTTGGAAAATAAGACTATTTGCGCTAGAATGCGTTTTTAGACGATTGTTGATGTTGGTTATATTGTTGTTGGTATTGTTATTGTTGTTTTGGCCGAGTGTGAATCTCGGGGATGTTATACGTATAGGGGAGGTGCTGCCCAAATTTTGTTTATGGGCAAGTATGGGTTAAGATTAACATTTGGTAACTGTGACCAAATTGTAGATTTTGGCGAACTTGGAGCTTGAGTTTGGAGACGGGTGCAAAGCGGAAAAGGTATGTGAAGTCCACCTTTCCTTCTCTTGGCATGTCCTAGTTATTCTAAGTCGAAATCCGACCCTCGGGAAAAGTCCTACCCCTCGGAAACGACACCTAAATTTGTTCCTTTTTCATTCAATAGAATTGAATCCATAACTTGTGCCTTAAGGTAAAGTAATGTTCAAACGTCCGAAACCTTTGTAAATGAAATCGAAATGCCTTGAAATCTCCGTAGATGACCCAAAGGGACATAATGACCATGTTTTTATGTTCGTTACTCGAGTCTCGATGTACGTGTCTATCGGTTTCCATTACTTCTTACATAGAAGCTTTATAATTTTATTTTATGTTGTCTCGTGGTGTTGCTGTTCATTGATGGTCTCTCCTTATAATGATTGTTCCTTCAAGGTGGGACGAAGACGCCGGTTATTCCATAAGGTAGTCGGGGGCTACCGACCTTACGTCCCCCGATAGACACATGACTGGACATTATTATGGAGCTTTTATGATATGTATATGAAAATGGGGAGATTTGGGGAAGGGACACATGTTCGCTATAGGCGCTCCGATTGTTCCGGACGCAGCTTACATGACACATTTTGGGTACTACGTTTGTGTAGATATATTTTGGAAAAAAAAATATATAATAACAAGCATGACACACTCCGAGAAAGTCGGTTACTATATATATTACATGTATCTTGTTAGAGGTATTATTTTATGTATATATATACCCCTCTTTCTTACGATCGGATGTTTCATGGCCTAGTTGTCCTTGCCGCCGTGTAATTTTTTTTTTGTGTGTACATATATGTAGATACGCAAAGTCGGCTACTTGTAATTGATTACTACTCGTTTACATGTATGCTATTATCGAGGTTTACATGTATGCTATTATCGAGTTTGTTAAGAAAAAAAAAATGCTAGTGTTCATACGGCCCACTTAGTAAAAGAACAAGACGTATGACAAGGGGGTGCCGGTACAAGTATCGGGTACTCGTCGCGGCCCCTAGTTGGGTCGTGACAGAAGTGGTATCAGAGCGGGCGGTCCTAGGATTTGTCTACGAGCCGTGTCCAGTAGAGTCCTGTTTATGGGTGTGTAGCGCGCCACACTTATAAACGGGAGGCACAGGCATTTAGGAAACATGACCTTCTTTGTATTCCAGATCGTGCGATAGAGCTATGTTACCGGATTTCTATATTCTTTCTTAATCTTGCGTCATGGTTTCAGTTATGCCGGTGACGAGGAAGGCTACAGCGGCCCGGAAGGGCAAGAGGGTGGCTAGGAAATAGTTGAACGGGAGCCACCAGCGCAAGTAGAAGAAGGCGAGTCTCGCGGCGAGGCTTCTCGCTTCCCCGTGTCGCGGAGCGAGGATAGAACTCCGGCCGGTACCGGCCACCGCGGGCCGGCGGAGGGCAACGGAAGCTATTCAGTTGCTGACTCAGTTGGTCGCCGCACAAGCTCAGCGGCAGGATGCGGGCCAAGGGGACAGGGCGGCGAGCGCCAGAGCCCGTGATTTTATCGCCCTAAATCCTCCGGAGTTCTATGGATCGAAACCAGAGGAGGACCCGCAAAGTTTTTTAGATGAAATGCTGAGGACGCTGAAGATAATACATGCTTCGGAGATCGAGTCAGTAGAGTTGGCCTCCTATAGGTTGCGGGATATAGCAGTCCATTGGTTTAATAATTGGATCTCCTCGAGAGGAGCAAATGCGCCTCCCCCGGTCCGGCGAGAGTTCACCGAGGCATTTACTGCGACATTACCTACCACCGAGAGGTCGACGGCCCGAGCCGACATGTTCTTGAATCTCGGACGAAGGGAAATATGAGTGCTCGGGAATACAGTCTCCGTTTTGACTCGTTAGCCAGGTACGCCCCAGCCATGGTAGCGGATATGGGGGATCGTGTGCACCATTACGTAAGAGGGCTAGGGCCACATTTAGCTAAAGAATGCTTGACAGCTTCACTCCAGGACGGGATGACTATCGCTCGCATTCAGGCCCACGCCCAAAACCTGGAGGAGCAGTACCAGCAACGGAGGGGCGAGCGTGAGTTGGATAGGGGCTCCAGAAAAAGGGCCAGATCTTTTGGGGCCAGAAGTGAATATAGAGGGGGACAGGCACCACAGCATTCCAGGTATTCAGAACCGGATCAGAGTGCCCGAGTTTCAGGGTCCCAGCATAAGGCTGATTCAAATAGAACAGGGCCACCCCCACTGCGATGTACCCGGTGTGGCAAGCCACACTCTGGGCAGTGCTACCTTGACACAGGTGCTTGTTTTGTCTGTGGTCAGACTGACCACTTGATGCGTGACTGCCCACGGAGATCCGGGAGAGACCAGACTCAGCCCGCCGGATCCGCTATCGGTTCGTCGTCGACCGTGCGCCCTCCCGGACAGATGTCCCAGGCCCCAGCCGGTCGTGGTCGAGGCAGAGGAGGAGCACCTAGTACAGGCGGTCCTCAGAACCGCATATTTGCACTGACGAGACAACAGGATCCTGAGCCCTCCCAGGGGACGCACTACGGGTGTACCCTATCGGCATTCCTTTATAAAGTATATATGTGATCGATCTAAACTCTATACCGTCATGTGTCATTCTTTATATTGTCGATGAAAACACGGAAATCCTGGACGAAAGGTAGTTATACGCATAGACAAGAAGTGAGTATTAAGGGCCGAGGGGCTAAAATAGTAATTAAGAGAAAAGTACGTTCCGAAAGCGTGTCGAAAGTGACTAGTACCCTAATCTGCCCTGGATTACGTGACAAAGCCCGTGCGGGGGAGTGGATGCAAATACATTAGCATTAAGATGCCGGAATACGTTAACGTTTCAGGGTTAAGCGTGCTAGAGTGGGAGCAATTCCATGATGGGTGACCCCCTGGGAAATATCCCAAAAATTTCATAAGTATAGAGATAGAGGACAAACGTGAAGTTAGGGTAACCTAGATGATATTAGAGTATATGGGATGACTGGAGACGGGATAGAGGTTGCGTAGACTGAGTTGGACTGGGCTGGTGAAAAGGAAACAGGTGTAGCACAGCTCTAGAATCAGGGTAAGTGTAAATAGCAGTTGGAAATGTTGCGAATGAGAGGGTAACAAGAATTTGGGATATGTTGGCACATCGAGCAACTACAAAAGAAGGCGTAGAACAAGTTGACGACGGGTGCATACAAATATACGAAAAAATACAGAGGACAACCGAGACGGCGTCCTGTGAAGTATGGTATAACAAGAAAGTATAAGTCAACCAAAGTATCTGAACGGACGTGTTAAGTAATTGTGTACGACAACCGTAAAGGAAACCTCCCCGAAATGTAGTAACCCCCTATAAGGCCAGTTCAACATTCGAGGACGAATGTTCTAAAGGGGGGGAGGATGTTACATTCCGTATTTTGTACCCTCGGGTAAGTCAAGGCAAGTGACGCAAGTTGCTTATGGAAAATGTTAAGGTTGGAATATTAAGAAAGGCCAGGGGTAAAAAGGTAAATTTGCAAAATGACTCATGGAAATATGGAGAAAGGCTAGGGGCAAATTTGGAATGAAGGGAAATGATTTTCATGAAATATGAGAAATTTGCTAGAATTTTCAAGAAAAGGGGCCACTTGGCCGTGGACCCCACTTGCAATATTTGGCCAAATGAATTCAAGCCAAGCTAGGGGCAAAATGTTTAATTACCATTGGAAGGGACTATATATATATAAGGGGAAAGATGACTTATTCATCTTATTTCCCCTAGAGTTTTCAAGAGTTAGAGAGCAAGAAAGAGAGAGGAGAAAACAAGCTTGGCCATTCGGCCTTGGAGAAAAAAAAAGAAGAAGAGAATTCTCAACTTGTTCTTCATAGCCAAACAATCCCTTGAAAGGTTCTTAGTAAGTTGAAGTGGTTTGTGGAGCAAGAAGAACTCATATTCATATAAGTTGTTAACTTGAGTCAAGTGAAGAAGTTGAGGAAAAGGTAAGGTTTAATTCTCTTCTTACGTGTTATGGGTGTTTGAGCATGTTGTGTGCATGAGAATGGATGAAATTCATGTGATGGAAGTGTGTGAGTGTGTGGCCGTGAGTGTGTGTATGTGTTGTGTGTTATGTTGTGTGTTGGTTGTTGTTGTAATGTATGGAAAATATAGAAGTTCATGAAAAATATGCATATGGGGTGTGTTGGCCGAATGGTATAGATTATGGTAGGGTGTGGTGAATTGATTTTATTTAGAATGGAAATTGTTGTTATGGTAGGTCCTATGATGTTAGAATAAAGATTTAATGGTTTGGAGGAATGAAAATTTGGTTGTTGTGATTGAATTTGAAAGAAGGAAATATGTTGTTGTTGTTTCATAAAAAAATTAGAAGGTTATGAGTAAGTAGTATGTTGATGGTATTGTTGGAATATCATGTGAATTCAATTGTGTTGAGAATTTTGGATTGAATATGGAAATTAATGGAATTGTTGAAAATTGGATATATAGCTTGGAATGCTCTTGGTTTATGTTTGAATGACCTTAAATTAGTGTGTGAATATGAACATATTGATATTGGGTTGTAAGTGTAAAGTTGGGTTTGGAGTTGTTACATTATTTGGAAAATAAGACTATTTGCGCTAGAATGCGTTTTTAGACGATTGTTGATGTTGGTTATATTGTTGTTGGTATGGTTATTGTTGTTTTGGCCGAGTGTGAATCTCGGGGATGTTATACGTATAGGGGAGGTGCTGCCCAAATTTTGTTTATGGGCAAGTATGGGTTAAGATTAACATTTGGTAATTGTGACCAAATTGTAGATTTTGGCGAACTTGGAGCTTGAGTTTGGAGACGGGTGCAAAGCGGAAAAGGTATGTGAAGTCCACCTTTCCTTCTCTTGGCATGTCCTAGTTATTCTAAGTCGAAATCCGACCCTCGGGAAAAGTCCTACCCCTCGGAAACGACACCTAAATTTGTTCCTTTTTCATTCAATAGAATTGAATCCATAACTTGTGCCTTAAGGTAAAGTAATGTTCAAACGTCCGAAACCTTTGTAAATGAAATCGAAATGCCTTGAAATCTTCGTGGATGACCCAAGGGACATGATGACCATGTTTTTATGTTCGTTACTCGAGTCTCGATGTACGTGCTTATCGGTTTCCATTACTTCTTTCATAGAAGCTTTATAATTTTATTTTATGTTGTCTCGTGGTGTTGCTATTCATTGATGGTCTCGCCTTATAATGATTGTTCCTTCAAGGTGGGACGAAGCGACTGTGGTTATTCCATAAGGTAGTCGGGGGCTACCGACCTTACGTCACCCCGATAGACACATGACTTTCCTTGGGTTCTTATGCATCTCGCTTATATGATATGTACATGACATGTATATGATATGTATATGAAAATGGGGAGATTTGGGGAAGGGACACATGTTGCGCTATAGACGCATTGCCACAGTCGGTGGCGTAATTCCATCCGGACGCGGGATGCCCGGACGCGGGACACATGTGGGTGAGCCGACGTACTTCGGCGCTATGACTTGTTCTATTTTCACATGTATATGACAAGAAATGTTTTGGAAAAAAATATATAATAAGCAAGCATGACATCCGCCTGAGAGGCACTTACAGTACGAGATTATCCTTTTATATCGTTATATGATCTTGGGTCCCACATGTTGTTATTGCTCATATGTTACATGCTTCATTGTATTATTTTCATGGCTTACATACTCGGTACACTGCTCGTACTGACCCCCTTTCTTCGGGGGCTGCGTCTCATGCCACGCAGGTAGACAGGTTGACGGGTTCGACTCCTAGGAGCTTTTCCAGCTGTACGTCGAGAGGCGCTCCAGTTGTTCCGGAGCTTCTGTTTTGGGTACTACTTTTGTGTAGATATATTTTGGACACATCAAAGTCAGTTACTTGTAATTACATGTATCTTGTTAGAGGCTCGTAGACAGATATGTACAGTCAGATGTCTCATAGTCTAGTTGTCCTTGCCGCCGTGTAATATGTCAGTACAGTTGATCACTACTCGTTTACATGTATGCTATTATCGAGTTTGTTAAGAAAAAAAAATGCTAGTGTTCATACGGCCCACTTAGTAATAGGAATAAGACGTATGACAAGGGGGTGCCGGTACAAGTATCGGGTACTGCGTGCGCCCCGTTGGGTCGTGACATGGCGGGAGCACGACCTACAGCTAAGTAAGTGTGGTGGGCGAGTATGTTTAGCACGCCATGTTGCAGGGCACGATCCCCGCTGGTGGTGGCTGCAGAATAGTTTGCCGGACGCGGGAGCCGGACGCGGGAAATGATATTATGTGATTCGGACGGAGTTATGGGTGCATATATATATAAAGTTAAAAAGTGAGCATGAATTAACTCCGCCTTAAGAGGCACTCGGATGTACGGACTACTTTTACGACACATGATATGTTCTACGGTCCCGTTCTATTTACTCATTAGTACCATTTTTATGTTGCTACTCATAGCTATACTTAGATCTAAAGGACCATGTACTATTCAGTTGCCTTACATACTCGGTACCAAATGCTCGTGCCTATCGGGGGCGTGTGCGTATCGTGCCGCGCGGTACATGCCGAATTTAGACTATTTTTGATAAAAGACGTTCCAGAGTTGGCAGGCCCCGCTTGTTCTTGGGTCTTTAACAAAGTCGAGCTTATATGCTAATCTACGGATTGAAGTTAACATTTTACTAACCCCAAATAATGCGTGTAGTATGTTGGTTCGGACGGCTTCGTCGGCCCGACGCGTCTGTTGTTTTATGTTTCAAAAAAAAAAAAAAAAAAATGCAGAGGCTTATCACGTTTTCTGTTACTTGTTGACGTGAGAATTTTGGAAGATTTGATATGTAACGAGAGTCGGCGGGTTCGCTCGACTCCAAACGTGGGGTCGGGTGCCCGTCATTGAACTACTAGTCGGGGTGTGACAAAGTGGTATCAAACAAACATGGTCGGTCCCGAGGTTGTCTGCAAAGTCGTATTCGGTAGAGTCTAAAAGTAATTATGGGTGTGAAGCAACAAACAAACACGTTTTATAAACGAAAAATTTAACGGGGCATCTAGAAATGGTTGACCTTCTTTTCATTAAATCGTGCGATAGAGCCAAGTCATAGGAAATAAGATCCCTTATACTAATCGTTGAATTCGTAGGCGCCCGATGCTCGGCGGAAAAAGGCAATTAAAGGGATGATATGGTAGTCAAGAGTAAAGGTCTCGGATGGATATATAATACGGCGGGAAACCCGGGACGAGAAAATAGTCATACACGGGCGAGAAAGTGAATATCGAGAAGAGAAAAGGGTAAAACGGTCATTGTAAAAGAAAGGACGTGTTACGGCGTTTCGCAATTGTAAGTATTGCACTTTAGAACATGTAATAAAGGTCATGTGGAAGCGATTATTCAAAATTAATCGGTGTTAAGGCACAATCCATAAGTTTCGAGTGGCAGAAATCGTGGGAGCAATTCTAGGATGGGTAACCCACACAGGAAAAAAAATTCAACATATTCAGTTATAACCTAAAGAAAGCACAAATGAGAAGTTAGGGTAGCCTAAGGAAACTAGAGCGTATGGGATGGTTGGAGACCATAAGAATACGTAGGACGAAGAACTTTCCACATACTTGCTCGGGAGAACGGGGAAGTGCATCACGGCTTTGGAATTAGGATAGGCTTGATGCACGAGAGGAGAGAAATATTTTGTGGGGCAGCGATAGTAATATATACATATAAAGGTATAGAATATCGTATATATATGTTATTCGGCGGATATGTGAGCCCGACTTCACCCCCTTTAATTGGAAACAAAGGGCAGTCGGAACGGGTGCCGAAGATCGAGTGACTTAAAAAAGAAAATAACGAGAGTGTTGCAAAGTATACATTATTTTACTATAGGTTGAGATTGAAATTCTGTATAACGATATTTGGAAAGGAAAAGATATATGGGAAATGAGAGAAATATATGGAATTCGAGAACTAATTGCCACAATTGAGGCTAAGTGTCTAATAGTTTAAACAAGTCAATATGGACAAATGAAGTAAGAGAAGGAATGATTAAGTTTAGTGACGATGTTATAAGACTTCGGTATTGAAACACATAAAAGGGACATTGCCGAGGAGTGGAAGTTGCAAGGTGTGGAATATTTTGAACTAGGAATTTGATCTTAGCGGAAATAAAATAGCCAAATGGAGCTAATCAAAACAATTCGGCTATAACGTCGTAAGTATAGTTAAAGATTTTTCATGATATAAGGATAATTAAGAGTAAAGATTGTAATGATTAATTCTAAGGGCAAGGCACATGGATTATGCAAAGACGTGAAGGTGTAGTTAAAAATGAATTTAGCAAGTGAGTCAAACAAGGGAAAGGACGAATAGTGGACGAAAAGTATGGAAAAAGGGACAAAATGATGACATAGGCGAAGGTAAAAAAAAAACGTGGGATAGTTTCGATATGTTATGTGCTTGAGGTGGAAAGAGACGAGGAATAAGGTATAAACAAAGACTTAAAAGAATTTGTCGGCACATAAGGAACCCTTAAAGGGGCGAGAACATATTGTAGAAGCTTTAAGTCCAAATGAAAGGAAACTTATTGGACCGGGGGTGAAAGCATATCGGCTATCAAGTGAATACGGGGAAGGAGTTGGTACAGTGGATTAGGAAATCTATGACACGGAATGAGGACTCGTCTGTAAAGACCCGAGTATGGTACAAAGGAGAATAGGGTGAAGATAAGGAATGGGTATAAAGAGAGGACGGTAGGGAAAAGGAACCCGCGAAGTGCTACGAGACCCCGTAAGATCATATGAACATTTCGAGGACGAATGTTCCAAATGGGGAGAATGTTATATCCGGATTTATACATTCGGGTAATTCGAGAAGGTCGTGGCAAGTTAAGGACAAGATTATTTTCAAAAGAGTTATTTTAATGTACGAGGGGTTATGAATATTATTTATGAACATTGGCTGGTATGGAAATATAGCAGAAAGGTTAAGGGGTAAAAGAGGAATTCGCAAAATGGTTTATGGAAATAATGTGGAAGGCTAGGGGTAAAATGGTAATATCGAGGAAAGTCGAGGGAAAAACGGTAATTTTACAAAGTGTTCAAGGAAGTTCTTGGAGGACTAAAGTGTTCATGAAAATTCTAGAAAAAAGGGGAAAAAGAAAAGATGACAAAAAAATAAGTCGTGAAATTAAGAAATTTCTAGAGAGGGCATGTGCCCCTCACATGCCTATGGGACTTATATATATATATATACATATGTACAAAGGAAGTCATCATTTAATTCAAGAAATTAGAGAAGGAGAAAGACAAAAGAAAGAAGAGCAACATTAAGAGGCCATTCGGCCATATGGAGAAAAAATGAACCATGGGAAATCTTGTTCCAAAAATTATTCTCTTCATGTATTCCTACTAATTCAAGGGTTCTCTACAACGTGGTATAGTTGTTTGGGGCGATAGGTCATCCGTTTCATCGTTTCCGCATCTTAGTCAAGTGAAGAAGCTAAGGAGAAAAGGTAAGGTTTAATCTTTTATATGTTATGAAGGGTTTGTTTACGTGGTTGTATGTAGAAATGGATAGAATTCATGAAATTATGGGAAGTTTGCATGGTGTGGCCGTGTGTATGCATGTGGTGTGTAGGCAAGGTTAACTAATTTTTATGTAGAATTCTAGTTGTTGTTGTTATGGAATTTATGTTGGAAATGGAAGTTTGATGATTTTGGTTGAAGTTGTGAATGTTGGACATGGGCCGTGTGTGTGTGTTGTGTGGAGATGGTGGAGCAATTTCTATGTAGTGTGTTAGTTGATATGGTTATGTATTTTGTGATGGAAATGAGAAATTGATAATTTAAATCGATGTTGGAGTTGTTGCGGGCTGATTTGGGGCTTGATGTGACTATGGTATCGTTTCTTGTATTCATAGAAATAATGTAGTTAACATGTTAATTGTTAGTGTAGTTTATGAATTTGGAGGATGAAAATGTGTGGCTAATGTTTTTATTGACGTTAGAAAGGTTCGGGTGGCATTGTATGATGATTGGGTCATATTGAATATTGTAGTGTTGCGAGAATAATTGTTGGTGTTGTATCGATAATTTGGCCGGGTTAAATTCCCGGATTGTTGTTGCTTGAAATTGGCCAAGTTGAACTTGGTGGGATGGAGTATTTATAGGGGAAACGCTGCCGAAATTTCGGTAGACAAGTGCTACCTTAAGATTTCACTTCTAAATGCTCTAATTAAGGTTTGGTAAATGTGACCAATTTGTAGATTTTTGGTGGATTTGGAACTTGAATTTGGAGTAGCGCAAGGGCGGAAAAGGTACGTAAAGGCTTCCTTCTTTCTTTGGCGTGTCTTAGATGTAATAGGCTTGAATACGTGTCTCGGGGACCACTCTAATTCTAGAAATCCGAGCTTGAATTTGACTACTATTCATTGATAGAATTGAACTAAATGCTTATGAATAGTTGAAAGAATTGTCTAAACACACAGAACTTGCTTGAATAGGATCCGTTTACCCTAAACTCTCGTAAGTAATGTCATGAAACGTATTATACGTAAGTTGTGTCGCGCCTCGTTTGACCGGAGGTGGGCCCATTGATCCCAGATTTCCCTTTATTGTTCCGTTTATCAAACGATGAGTGTTGTAACTATTCTAATGAAAATATTTCCATGATGACAATGACAATGATATTATGGAAGAAAATATATTTGTGACGAGCATGATAAGAACGATTCCGAATAAGAGTTTCAAGTTAAAGTTGACAATGAGCATGAAAGTGTCAAGCGAGTTGCCGACCCTTAATTCTATTTCTTGGTTATGACCTCACTTTCTAAAGGACTTCAAAGTATGAATTGTCGTTTTATGAAGTTTAAGGTCTCGTCTATGTTCTTCCTTAATGCTATCCTTCGTTGTTAGTCTCGCCTTGTGATACTAGTTCTTTCAGCTGGTGAGACATGCGATCACGATTACTCCATAATGCAATCGGAGGTTTCGACCTTACGTCACTCTTCAGGTAAAAAGTTATAGCTTTTGATTGGGCTCAATGCGTGCTTATGATGGAGACTTCTGGCGGCACCGAGGGCGGGCATGACCACCGCTACGGTAGCGTAGTGGGCGGACTGTATTCTGCTTGGCCTAGAAGGCGGTGTTACATTCCGTATTTTTGTACCCTCGGGTAAGCCAAGGCGAAGTGACAGTTGCTTATGGAAAATGTTAAAGTTGGAATATTAAGAAAGGCCGGGGGTAAAAAGGTAAATTTGCAAAACGACTCGTGGAAATACGAGAGAAAGGCTAGGGCAAATTTGGAACTAAGGGAAATATTTTTTCATGAATTAAGGGAGATTTGCTAGAATTTTTTTTCAAGAAAAGGGCCCTTGGCCGTGGACCCCACTTGCAATATTTGGCCAAATAGAATCGAAGCCAAGCTTGGGGAAAAATGTTCATTATTATTGGAAGGGACTATATATATATATGGAAAGATGACTAATTCATCTTATTTCCCTAGAGTTTTTCAAGAGACAAGAAAGCAAGAAAAGAGAGGAGAAAAAAAAAGGGCCATTCGGCCATAGCTAAAACAAAAGAACCTTGAAATTTTCCATCCAAAAATCTTTCTTTTCTAGCAAACAACAATCCCTTGAAGGGTTCCTAGTAAGGTGAAGTGAATTGTGGAGCAAGAAGAACTCATAGTCATACAAGTTGTTAATTTGAGACAAGTGAAGAATTGAGGAAAAGGTAAGGTTTAATTCTCTTTTGTATGTTATGAGTGTTTATGCATGTTGTGGAGTATGAAAATGGATGAAATTCATATGTTATGGAAGGGGTGTGTGGTGTGTAGTGTATGTGTGTGTGTTGTGC
>NW_026725560.1:0-76874 GCF_029784015.1 Lycium ferocissimum
CTTTTCCCCCTTTACCCGAGAAAATCAAAATATCATCAATAAAAATGATCAAAAAGGAATCCAAATACGGTCTAAAAAACACTGTGATCAAGTCCATAAAGGCTGCTGGGGTATTGGTTATCCCAAAAGACATAACCAAAACTCTAATGGCTATATCGGGTCCTGAAAGCTGTCTTTGGAATATCCTCCGCTCTAATCTTCAATTGGTTATAACCAAGCCTCAAATTGATTTTAGAAAAGACCGAAGGACCCTAAAGCTAATCAAATAAGTCATCATTATACGGAATAGGGTACTTGTTCTTGATTGTAGCCTTGTTCAGCTGTCGATAGTCGATAGACATATGCATGCTCCTATCTTTCTTCTTCACAAATAGCACTGGAGCACCCAGGTAAAACACTAGGTCTGATAAATCCTTTACTCACCATATCTTGCAGTTGCTCCTTCAATTCCTTCAACTCCGTTGGCGCTATCCGGTATGATGGAATAGAAATAGGCTTGGTGCCCGACTCCAAATCAATGCAAAAATCAATATCCTAATCCGTTGGAACACCAGGTATATCTGTCGGAAAAACATCAGGAAACTCGGTCACCACTGGCACTGAATCAAGTTGAGAAGTGTCTGAACTAGTATCCCGTACATAAGCTAAGTAAGCCAAACACCCCTTCTCAACCATCCGTCGGGCTATAATGTAGGATTTAACTCTTTTCGGCGCGTGGCTAATTGCTCCCTTCTACTCCAACCTAGGAACTCCCCGCATGGCTAACCTAACTGTCTTAGCATGTCAGTCCAAGCTAGCATGATAAGGGAAAAACCAATTCATGCTTAAGATAATGTCAAAATCTCCCATGTCTAAAATCTTCAAATCAGCCCATGTGTCATATCTCATGAAGGTAACAACGAAAGACCGATAGACTCGATCCACCACTACAGAATCCCCAACGGGAGTAGAAACAGTAATAGGAAAACCAAGCTACTCATATAACATATACAAACAGTAATAGGAAAACCAAGCTACTCATATAACATATACAGACCCGAAGCAAAGTAAGTAGACAAATAAGAGTAAGTAGAGACCGAGTTAAATAAGGTCACAGCTGATCGACGACAGACCGAAATAGTGTCCCCTGCTCCAATAAGAGGAACTTCTGAAACTACTAACTCTGCGAATCCTCTTGTCATAACCCCTATCATGTGCCTGCCACCTCACTGACTCGATATTCGTGGTGTGACCCACCACTACCTGAAATGAAGCCTTAGAAGCTACCAGTTGCAACATCTAATCGAATCAAAAAGGTTAATCTCTTCAAAAACCTCCGTACTTTCTTTGCCTCAGCGGGGAATAATAATACAGCATAACGGGCCAAAGCATGAAACCGAGACTCATACTCTACAACAGATAACCCTATCTGCTCCAAGTTCTTGAACTCGTCCCTCTTCATGTCTCTCAAGTTATAGGGACCATACTTCTCCAGAAATACCTAATAGAACTGACTTCAAGTCAAAGGAGGCGACCGTGCTGGTCGACACTTAATGTAAACTCTACCACTAGTTAGCATCCCCAATCAACTGAAAATAAATATAGCCACTCCCGTGTGACTCCATTACACCTAACTTGTGAAGCCTCTTATGACACTGACGATGAACTCATACGTTTCCTCCTCCTCTGGCGTATCGTAGAACCAGGGAGGGCTCATCCTAGTGAGCTGATTAGACATCTTCGGCTTCATAACTAGTCCAGGGACTATGTGAGGAGCAAAATCAAGTGCTGGCAACTTATCAATGAGTGAAGCTACAGCGGCAGCAGGCTGTTCCCCTGGAGTTTGCAATTGATCAGGAGATTGTCCTTCAACTCTGGTCTGTGACCCATCTGGTGTAGCTTGGAATACGCCGGCCTAGGTCAAACCCTCAAGTAGGCTCAGAATTCTAACCATGACATCCTGTAGTACTGGTGTAGCAATGATCTTAGGTGGTGTCTGGGCTAGCCCCAACTCCTCCTCCTTAATAGGCTCGTCCTCATTCTCAATCTCATGCTCTATCTCCGGTTCGGAAGACACTGATCTACCACGGGTCTGACCCGCCATTGGTACCCGACTTCTAGCCGATGCTGGCCCATGGAGTCTACCCCTACCACGACCTCTACCCTAACCCCTGCCACATGCCACAGCTCTGGCAGCAGGTGCCGACGACTCATCCCTAGCCACATCCGCGCGTGTCCTCACCATCTGTGAGAGAATAGAATATGAAGTCAGATATTAGTTTGAATAAGTCAGCACAAAAGGATTGAAAGTGAAAGTTTTCTTAAATTTCCCAAAGCCTCTCGAGGATGGGTACGGACGTCTACGTACCAATCCGCGAGACTCTTCTAGAGATTGCTCTTCTATTCATGAGACTGGGGAACCTAAAGCTCTGATACCAATTTGCAATGACCCAGATTGGTGGGTCATGATGGCGCCTACATTATCCCACCAGTAGGCGAACCATCCCCGAAATAGAAAATCATTTATAAAGTAAAGTAAGGAGTTAATTATGCTTGCAACAATATCCAATAGTCTCAACATGAATATATAAGTGTGACATGTAACTTAGTCAAATACAACCCAAAACCTGGTCTAACTCATACAAGAGTTTCTAAATAGAAATACAAGTCTTAGACAATACAGAAATGAAAAGCTGTCTCAAAATAAAAGGGACATAATAACATAAGAGAGATCCATAGCTGCTGGTCCGACTGAAGCTCACGCTAGAATCCGGAATAAGGTAACCTCGAGATCAGCCACGAGGCCTGGAGCTGGAACACGGGTCTATTTCTGCACCAGAAAAAGTGCTGCAATTTTATGTGAGTACAAACCACTAGCACTCTATAGGTATCATAGGCCGCCAACAAAGGAATAATGCATAAAGCTTTTAAAAATTAAAAAGAAACGCACCAAGTAAAACCACACAGCCAACCTTTTTATATACACCTCTTAACCCGTAGTCATGATTCACCTAATACGACGGATAATCAAATAATCGTGTGAGAATGCAATGGATCAAAATAGTGAATGTATGGATACAATGCACTGGCCAAAGCTCATACCTGGTACACACATGCTATACGCCATGCTATATAGTCATGACCTATAAGGGACTAGTGAGGTCCATATACCTCTCAATGCCATCCGACACGCACCGTCGGACTGGGTGAGAGCCATATCAATCATATCATATCAAATCATATCCATGCAACACATATTATCATACCCGAAACCATTTCCCCACGAGCTTAAACACATCAATCTTACCTCTTTCTCGATCTCGACAGACCATCTCATATATCATAAAATGCTGCATCACAATGAATATATATGTATATGTATGAATGCACGGATAGGTACAAAATGCAGGGTAACACGTGTCAACAGAGTCATGAAGTAGGGGATGAATGTATATAAACCACGGGTCATATAATATCAACTTAAGGTCAAGATTGATGCCACTTTCATGATATATACGGGATATGGTGTGATGATTGCAAATGAACCAATTCATACACACAATAGTAAACGTGGCCGTCTTATCCCAAATAAAAACAATCATACTAACCTAACTTGATTTTTCACCATGACCAATGCTCGTAGGCCTATAATGCTTTCCCAGTCACAATATCCTAACTTGCATCAATTTCTCGAACAAATACACCGGTACCCACCCAGGTGTTCATCACAATCACGAAGGTGGGACCCCTTTCACGCCCTGTACCCCTTCAACATTTATAAACTATATACTTTCTTCAATCGAAGTCTTAAAGAATAAATCATAACCTATCTCGATGCTGAGCGGGAGCCACAAACCCTCAAACTTGAGTCTTCCCCTTCCGGAGTACCTCCAAATGGGCAAAGTCTATCAAGATACGAATTCTACATTAACACACGATTCTAAGGATACCAATAAATTCATAAAAAGATTTGGTTCCAAAAAGTCAATCCAAAACTTTGAAGGCTCCGCACCAGCTGGCTCGCTTCCGCGCTCTTTTCGTCGCACCAGCGAGGTCCACTTTGCAGACCAACAGGCGCAAGAGCGGCTCTGCTTCTGCGGACCATTTCATTCGGAAGCGGGTGTAGCCCTCCAAGTAGAATCTTGCACCTGCGGCCCACCTTGCGCATGTGAAGCCCAAAACTCGCAGAAGCGAGACACAAGAAAACTAGAAAATCAGCCAAGTTTCCAAACTTCGATCCAGCACCCAAAACTCACTAGGAACCTTCCGGATATAAACCCAATATGCAAACCAGTCCTTAAACATGCAACGAATCCACTCGTGCACTCAAAATTTTCAAAAGTGGTCATCTTGACCCTGGGTTGATTATAGCCAACTCCAAACAACTTCAAAAGCTAAGTTTCCAATCGAGACCCCAAAGTACCCCCGAGTCCCCCGGGAACCGTACCAACTACTCAACCTAGTAATAAATGATATTTTGGACCTAATGAAACTTTGAGAAATTCCATACACGTTTACCCAAAAGTCAACTATTGGTCAACCTTTTCCAAAACCAAAACTTAAGAACTCAAAAACGTGGGGGTTTCATTCCGATACTAATCTGATTGCCTCAATAACAGCGCTACCCATCCCTGCAAGTCAAATACGTCAAAGTAAAGTTAAAGAAAGGGTTGTTTAGCTCAAAATAGGTAAAATCACTTAAACAGCCTAACGGGCCATTACATTATTGCATCAGTATCAACACAACCAGCTAAAACACCTGCAAGTTCTCCACCAGCTAAACCACCCGCTAGTTCTTCACCTACTCTAGCTCTATAGGCAGCAACACCCCAGCTGCTTATGCTTCACTGGCTCCAGTTTTAGTTGCAACACCAATTGCTTCAGGGACAACGGCGGCACCAACACTTAGCAAGCGTAAAGAAAGAGGCACAATGCATCTCCCGGTGTTAATTTTTCCTTGGGAGTACTATGTTTGCAAAGGATGTTTTCACTAAATGACATGGTTGAGTTGGAGGAGCTCATAACTAGAGATCAAGCTAGGCAAGCTCGAATTTTGCAGAGTTTCGTTGGTGGAGTCGATAATTTTTCAGTTATCGATTCCTCTGACCCTTTTCTCCACGGGTGTCTTTGTTACTATGATGGATTGAAGAAATTAACTAGATCATTTTTTATGTCATTATTGTCTTTCATTTTTTTTAACCTTCAGATTCAATTATTTGGATAATAACTTCGATGAATTTTGGAAATATTTGATTTTTATGAGGTTATGGCATGGGATACCTATATAGATAGTTTTTATTTATTTTATGCACACGAGAATTTATTCATGAATTGGACGATAAATTGAAAAGACTTTATATTTGTTTTTAGTTTGAGGACAATTGATCAAGAAAAAGACTCGGAGGCTTCGAAATTTATATTAACATCTATGATTGGTGCATACATATATTCTGCATTTATTATTCTCTAAGATTTCTTTATGAATAACTTTGATATCCTTAGATTGGAAGGTTTAAAAAGGTACTTTGCATAATGATGTTCTTTATGCTTTGTTGGTGGTGGTGCTTCAATATTATTCGTACTAATGGAATTGGTTTAATGCTAATCTGTTTGCTGTAACTCTTCTTGTTCTAAAGTAGAGATTTTTTAGTTAAAATTGATGAACTTGGCATTATGGTCATATCTAATATATGATCAAATTTGGCATTTTTTCTGTGTTGTTATTGGAGTTAATGATTGATCTTAAAGCGGTTGGTATATACTGTAAATCTTTATCTCTTTTAAACAACCAATGTTATTGACCATTGTCTTTCTCTGATTTTATATGTTGTGCTGTAATTTTAGCATTTATTTGTCACGATCCAATTCGTGAGTCATGCGGGCACCCACACTATCCCCCTGGTGGGCGAACCCTTCCCTTAAACTATCTCATTTAACATTCAACAATGCAGAATTAAACAAATAATAAACTAACAGTCTTAACTTATAGATAAAATCAATGTGGAAGTACTAAATAAATAATAACCCCAAGAATGGTCTAAACTCATACAAGAGCTCCTAAAACTCACTACATATTTTGATAGAGGAAATACAGTCTCACAGACTACAAAATATTGTATCAGAGTAAGAAAAGAACACAGGTATGTGAGAGGAGTCTCCGAGCTTCAGATCTGGCAAGTAGCTCACCCTGGAATCCCTAGCAGGTGGCTTAGAGATCACTCGCGAGGTTGAGAATCGAAACCCTGAACGAACTCTGCACTCAACAGAAAGTGCAAAAAGAGTAGTATGAGTACAACACAAGTACTCGTAGGTATCATAGGCTGACAATGATTAGATCACGCAAATAAAATAGAAGAAATTAACAAGTAGAGCAGATAAGAATTCAAGAATAGTACTAAACATGTCAAGCATATAGAGGATCATACAAGTGTATGAAATGCCATGTAAGCAGTCAAAAGTAGATGAATGAATGTGGATTCAATGCAATGCACTGGCCAACTTTCCATAACCGTACACACATGCTAAGGGCAATTCCTCAAAGCCATGACCTATGGGAGACCCGCGAAGTCCATGTACCTTCGTTCCCAAAAATGACCTCAGACAGGAGCATACTCTCGCTCTGGTAAATGACCTCGGATTACGAGTGCTCATCTCGCTCCGATAAAGACCTCGGATCATGAGCTGTTATCTCTCTTTTACGCTCTCTGGCAGACCTCGGAGGCTACTCTCTCTCACTTATCATCATTACTAATCACAATTATATCAATCAACCAAAAGAAATATGGAATGCATGATATCAACCTCAACAACAAAAAACATCGTATTATCAACCATTAGTTGCCATGAAATGCATATCAAGACTCAATTCGTCAACATCATCCTTCCTTTTCATAAGATAAGTGAGATATCAAGAGACAGAGATGAATATAATCAATTCACAAGTATAACAAACATGAAGACAAGACTACGTAACAACATCCATACCAAACTAGTGGATTATCACCATAACCACGCCCGAAGTCTACATACTATCTACAACTACTATCTACATAAGTTTCTCTAACCGAAGTCTAGACATAACAGGTGCCACTAACTAATCCGCTTGAGCCTTGCCTTTTTGAATTGCCTCAGATTGATCAAAGTCTACCAAGCAATTAATCTATATTAGATTATGGGACTATTGACACCTATATTACTATGTTTCTAAGTCGGAATAAAAAATGACTCTAAAAAGGTGACCCCGGGCCCATATGGGTAAAATTAAAAAATTATTTTATCCAAAGACTAAGTAGTCACAATCTCAAGTTTCATGCAATTATAAACCAAAATGAGCTTTAATTTCATCAATGATCAAAAACCCCAAATTTTGGAGAAACCCTCAATTCCCATAACATGATTCCTGAATAAAAGGGAGATTCAAGCTAGGGACTAGTACCCATTGATGAAACGCTTAGAATCTAAGAAATTTCTCAACAAAACTCATATTAGATTAAAGAAGGTTCAAAAATTCAAGTTAGGGCTCATGACCCAAAACCCCAACTAAACACATAATATCCAAGAAACCCCACAAAATCTCATACCCAAGATATCTAGGTCAAAATTTGTGAATGGAAAGAAATAACTTGAATTGGAGAGCTGAAGCTCATACTCGATTGTATAAGCTTAAGAGCTGAAGCTTGACTTGTTTGTGGTTACTGTTTGATTTTATTGAGTCATTTGGGGGGTCACATAGAAAATTAGAACTCCATTGGGAATTTTGAGGCCACGGGTGGATTCGTATGACATCTTTATGTATATGTGCATGTTTGGTTTGTGTTTTTAAGGCCTCGGATGATATGTTGGGTGATAGGGGGAAAAATTGGACAAAAAGTCAAGCTCACTGCCCAAATGGCATCGCTGTGGTGGTAGGAGTACCGCTATACCGGTGGGTGGACCGCTACCAGCGGCCATCTATTTTCTCAGTGGCTGCTGTGGTGGGCGGTTGCCCGCTACAGCGATACTGCCATAGCAGTGAATAGACCGCCACAGCGGTGATGCGAATTCCTTTGGTCCGCTATAGCGGTCACTTGGCCACTATAGCGGAACCGCTGTAGCGGTCGAAGGAAAATAGTAGCCGATTTTAAAACACTTAGTCTCACATTCTTTATTCATAAAACACTAACACAGTTCCCCACAAGCACCTAGGGTGAAATTTCAAGATAGGGCAAGAAAATCTTGAGAGGTAAGTCTCATCTATCCCTTTCTATCATTTTGTTTCTCCTTCATGATTGTCATCCCCTTTATGGGTCTTCAATGGTGGAATTGTAATAGAAACCCTAGGAATCAAAAACCCTTCTAAAATTGATGGGTTGTGGTAGTTAGCACTTATTTATCATCTAATGGCTTGGATTAACTCCTCTTAATCATGAATTGAGTCCTTAGAACCATATACTAAGTGAATTGAGACCTAGGGTTCTATAAAAATAGTAGATTGACCATACAATCTGCTTGTAGTGGGAATGTTGATATAATATTGTTACAAATTGTTGATTAATGATTACTAAGGCCCTTGTTAGGTTGCTTTACACCTAGAAAATCATTCACCCATTGGAATGGGGGTAAAAAGAAGGGTAATATTGAAATTGGTAATTGTGACTAGAGTAATTGTGACTCATTGAGCCTTCTATTTTTAGACTTTGAGCGTTCCGAGGCCTTGAGGAAAGGAAAAGCTGTAGCGGAGTGACTTGCGTTGTTCCAGCTCTACGTTTGAGGTAGGTTACGGTCTACTTAAGTTATACTTTGATTAGTTGATTGTATGTTTTGTGAATTCTTTAGGAGAAAGTATGTCTAGTTTTCATTCATGATATTGTGTGGCTAAACTCCTGTGTGAATGTGATTGAGTGATAGTGTAGTCTTCGTGCCACTATTCCAGTCTGTTAAATCTGTAGTGGATGTGTTGTGATGAGAAGCTAATATGATCTTCTTGGCAACATTGTGACATGAAATAATGATGTGAGTATTGATAATGAAAAGGTAACAAACACTGTCCTGTAAAGAGGTATGGAATGGCACAAATGTGACCTAGATTATGGGCTCATAGTCTGAGGCTAGTTCCGAAAATGAGAGGTACGTTGATATGTCCCGCATCCGAGGTTCGTTCCGAAGCGGAGGTTGGTGCTCGTGGCCGAGGAGTGAATCCGGAACGAGTGGTACATAGACACCCATGGGTCCTCTGTAGGTCATGACTACTGAGCAATGACATCAGTTAGCATGTGTGTACAGTGAGTGTGGTTATTGTGGTAAACTTATTTCCGTTGTGGCTTCCGTTGATTGTGATTTTGATATCTTGGTGATTTGATTGTGATTATCCTTGGTTGACTTGTGTGGTTTTATTGATATTCATGACTGTTGGCTGGTTTGTTTATCTATTGATTGTATGAGATATGCATGATACTAATCTTAGTCGGCCTATGATATCTACCGGTAGATAGTGTTTGTACTGATACTACCTTGCTGCATTCTTTTGAGTGCAGATTGTGATACAGAGACTGCTACCCGTCCTCACATCTAACGTTGAGGACGTTGCTGATAGATTTAGGGTGAGCTTCTATTCATGTTAGGCCGCCCGAAGATCTTCCTCTTATGATGTCTTTTCCTACTCTAGACATTATAGATATTTATTAGTCAGATTTCATTCCTTAGACATATTTTAGATTAGAGTCCTGGTACAATGACTTTCGAATTTTGTAATAGTTAGAACTTCCGCACTTACTTCAGTATTTATGGCATGACTTATTTTGTTTATTTGATGCTTGAATGAGTAATAACTGATTAACTTGGTTAATATAAAATCGGACTTGGATAAATAGATGACTTGTGTTTCGGTTCGCCCACTAGGATTTAGTTGGGTGCTAGTCATGGCGGGTTGGGTCGTGACAGAGTTGGTATCAGAGCTTTAGGCTCTTCAATCTCGTCGTACAAGGACATGTCTAGTAGAGTCTTGTGGATCGATACGGAGACGTCTGTACTTATCTTCGAGAGGCTACCGGACAATAGGAAAATTCCCTTTTCTTTCTTTCTTTCGTGCTACTTGATTCCAATTGGTATCGGATGATTCAAATTGGTATCTAACTATCTTTCATTCTCTCGCAGATAGCGAGAACACGTGCGGAAGCAGCTAAAGGTAGAGGTGGAGGTAGAGGAGCTGGCTGAGGGTAGGCCCCAGCAGGGGGTGGCGTCCCAGTGGTTGACCCCCGTGCCTCCAGTGGTTCCTAATGAGACAATGGAGATGCGGCCGCACCGCGGCCCGGCCGGCGGTAAAGATTAGTTCGCGGGCCAGGCAGCTACTCAGGGTATACCAGATGCTATGGCACAAGTGCTAAATTGGTTACATGGGTTAGCACAAAGCGGAACTATACCACCGGTCCAAAGTGGGGGCGCGGGAGGTAGCAAAGTCCTTAGGTTCGGACGCAGCACGGGCTCTAGGGGTTCGGACGTACGCGGCAGCAGTGGCACCTCGCTTGGAGGGAGTTTTGGGTTTTGAGGCCTTTCCGAGGCCAGTTGCAGGGACGGTAATGACTGGCGGCAGAGCATGATCTGTTTTGTAGGTTCACTAAAATGAAGCCTCCTGTGTTCTATGGTACTGAGTCAGAGGATGCATATGAGTTCATTATAGACTGTCATGAGAGGCTTCATAAGATGAGGCCGTGGACAAGTACGGGGTAGAGTTTGTGACCTTCCAGTTCTTGGGTGATGCCAAGCTATGGTGGAGGGCATATATGGAGTGTAGGCCAGCTGGGTCTCCTCCGTTAACTTGGGTTCAGTTTTATTCTGTGTTTTTGGATAAGCATGTTCCGTGTACTTTGAGGGATCGAGGAAAGATGAGTTCGCTACTATTGATCAGGGGAACTCGTTTGTTACTGTGTATGAGTCCCGTTTCTACTCCCTGGCCCGATATTCTCTTAAGTTGCTGCCTACTGAGG
The DNA here is from genome assembly GCF_029784015.1 of Lycium ferocissimum. Taxonomy (NCBI): domain Eukaryota; kingdom Viridiplantae; phylum Streptophyta; class Magnoliopsida; order Solanales; family Solanaceae; genus Lycium; species Lycium ferocissimum. The sequence continues at coordinate 10,941 of NW_026725560.1, forward strand.
GGGAGAGGATACGGTGGTTCATGAAGGGGTTGAACACTGGGCTTCAGTTATCAGCTCTTCAGCTTGTAGCCACTGGGGCTTCATTCCAGGAGATGGTAGACATGTTCGTGTTGTTGAGGGTATTAAGCAGGAGAGTCATGCGAAGTAGGTAGAGAAGAAGTCCTGAAGCGGTGGGATTTTCAGCAACTCCTTCTCAAGGGGTCAGAGTTCGAAGGAATATTTAGGGCGTTTGGTTCAGTCCGCGATGCAGTGTCAGCTGGGGGCCCATCAGGGGCAAATTATCAGGCTTCCAGTTAGCATGGAGGCTACCGCTTCATCGGCTTACGTTCGGCGGCCTACGGCCGGACCGTGCTTGCTTCGAGTGTGGTGAGATAGGGCATATTAAGAGGTATTGCTCTATACTTAGACAGAATGGGCAGGGGCTCAGTATCAGGCTCCTTGATCCATAAATATAATATGTTAGTGTCGAGGAACGTACGACCGATCCATAAATATAATATGTTAGTGCCGAGGAGCGTACGGCCTAATCCATAAATATAATATGTTACTTTGAACATCACATACCATAACTCAAAGAACACTTGCACACAGAAAAGGCCCAACATAGAAATATTCAATAATCCAACATCTCTATATATATGTGGACCGGCAAGGTCGTTACGACATCACGAGAATCATAAGCCGACAAGGCTAACAAGGAAGTATGGGCGTATCGAAACAAGGACAACATGACCATACACAATATTTACATATCTCACTATGTCCATGAGCCTCTAAGAGTGTACATATAAACATCTATTACGCTAGCAGATAAGTACCAAAAGGTAGCAAGTCTAGAGTAGTGGCACTTGCTGACACCGCTAAAGCTGGAAAACCCTACTGCGGTCGCTCCTCAATAACCCCGTCGAGCACCTGGCAAAGCACGAAATGCGCATCTCGTCTGATGGGACGTCAGTACGGATAACGTACTGAGTATGTAAGGCTGGAAGCAATAACATAAGTAGGATGGAAATATAAATAGAGTAGAGATAACCTGTCGTCTAAGAACTTACAATATGCAATGCATGAATCTTAAAAATCATATGTAAGTAAGCACATATGTGTATATGTATATCATTTAAGTGTTAGTGCTACGGAACGTGCAGCCCGATCCATATATGTTAGTACCGAGGAACGTACGGCCCGATCCATAAATATAATATGTTAGTGCCAAGGAACGTACGACCCGATCCATAAATATAATATGTTAGTGCCGAGGAACGTACGACCCGATCCATAAATATAATATATTAGTGCCGAGGAACGTTCCGCCTGATCCATAAATATAATATGTTAGTTATACATAATGTAAATAGTATGCATGAAGGATCATATGAAAGCTACAACTCTATCGGAGTGACGTAAGGTCGGTAACCTCCGATTTATATTATGGAATTCGTGTCGAATCCAAAGAAATAACTTAGCGAATGTAATCATGATAATATACCAAGAATCCATCAAATAACTAAGACCTTAATATTTGAGATACATGACATAGGAGTGGAGTGATTTTATTATGGAATATTCATATGCATGCTCTAGTTGGATTCGTGCCAAGGAAAGAGAGAAACGAACACCTTACATACTTTATTCGCCAACCACCACTTAAGGGATCCTTTATTCCGTGGCTCGCCCCTCACTTGAACCTATATGGTGAGAAATACATTTTTAATCATACCTTCATCATGCTTCCCATTAATTCACTCGTACTAGTTATCAAATACTAGTTTGGGTTACGAAAATTTGGGCAGCATCTCCCCTATATTATCTACTTCCTCCAAATACCAAAACAACTCCAAAACAATACCAACAACATCAACACAATATTATGAAGATTCTATAAGATATACATGTACAATTACATCCAAACTGTCTTCAATTCTCAATCCGTGCTCAACAACGCCAACACAACAATCCATAACCCTTATTCTCATAAATATTCCTAAATCGATATTAAGAAAAAGAAATTCATACCTTATCCTTGCTAGAATAGGAAGATATTCAAGATTTACTTTGCTTCCAAGCCAACTCCAACACAAAACGAAACTATAATCGTGACTACACGTTGTCCGGACACCGATTAATACTCTGTAACTTGAAATTACTCAAAATCCTCACTTTTATGTGATATATCGGCTCTCATTTGTTTGATGAGCTTTCTATAGAATTTGGGAATTTTTTATATGGAGAAAAAGATGAATTTTAGCCCTTATATAGTGGCTTAGAGTCAGTGGCACTGTAGCAGCGCGCCCTGCTCTGCCTACCTAACTTGTAACGTCCATAATTTTCTACTCCGAAGTCGTATCGACTTGCAGTTTGTTGCATTGGAAACTAGACTTCATGAACTTAAATTTAGGATTTTATTTCACTTCAAAACTCCTTGTATACCATAAGATATTCCTTGATCAAGTAGGGCCAAAATTACCCCTCCTACTTTCTCTAAAATCTAACAACCTTAATTTCCTTGATTCACTTGCCCTCCAATCCTTTCGTAACTTATTATGTAAACCTAAATCCTCATAAAATAAGCTCATCTAATCTCATGTACCTCCTAAAGGGTAACTCGAATCTCAACATACGAAACTACAGGGTGTAACATTCCCCCCCCCCCCCCTAAAAAAACATTCATCCTCGAATGTTGGAATACTTAAGGTATAATCATACATTTTACATTTTACGGAACTTTAGTAAAATATCTTTTGCAATTAGAGCATTGCTAATTTTCTGCCTACCACAACTTCCAATTTATAAGTCTATCGTACTCAACGACACATAAACATGTAGTAATTAGAACAATATTTCACATCACATTAAATCTCAAGGGGGTTTAAATATGACTTTTACCTTGTAAGTGATTTGCGGATAAAGCAGAACCTTACAAGGATTCCTCCAGAATAGTATCATCTGTGACAGGGAATAAATGGGGATACTTGGACTTCATTTATGCTTCGGCTTCCCATGTCATCTCTGCCCTATCTTTACTCCTCCATAGAACCTTCACTGAAGCCACGTCTTTGTTTCTGAGTCTGCGGACTTGTCTGTCGAGAATAGCAATTGGTTCTTCCTCGTATGTCAGATTTTCTGTAACTTGTATATCGTCAACAGATACGATTCTGGAGGGATCTCCAATACAGGTCCTCAGCATAGACACATGAAAAACTGGATGAACCGCTAGCAGTTCTGATGGTAGCTCCAATTCATAAGCCACCTGGCCTACCTTTCGGACAATCTTATAAGGTCTGATATATTAGGGACTGAGCTTCCCTTTCTTACCAAATCGCATCACGCCCCTTCATAGGTGATATTTTTAGAAACACCCAATCGTCTACCTAAAATTCCAAGTCTCGTCGTCGTACATCAACATAAGAGTTCTGACGACTCTGAGCTGTGCGTAACCGTTCCTGAATAAGCTTTACCTTTTCAATAGCCTGATGGACAAGATCTATCCTGAATAATCTTGCTTCTTCGACTTCAAACCATCCGGCAGGAGACCTGCACTTCTTGCCATATAAAGCCTCATATGAAGCCATTTTGATACTGGCATGATAGCTATTGTTATAAGCAAACTCTATCAGAGGCAAATGATCATCCCAACTCCCTTGGAAATACAAAGACACGTGCTCGTAACATATCTTCCAAAGTCTAACATCCGCTTTACCCGTCGATGCGGGATGGAAAGCCGTACTAAGATTTACTCAAGTCCCAAGGCATTCCTGAAAAGATCTCCAGAACTTTGTCGTAAACTGAGCGCCTCTGTCCGAAATAATTGACACCGGAATGCCAGGAAGACGCACAATCTCCTTAAGATACAACTTAGCATAATCTTCAGCAGCATGGGTAGTTCTTACTGGCAAGAAATAGGCTGATTTAGTTAACCTATCAACGATCACCCAAATAGAATCAAATTTGCGATGACAACAGGGCAATCCCGTGATAAAATCCATATTAATCACTTCCCACTTCCACACTGGAATCTCCATTTCTTGTAATAAGCCACTGGGTTTTTGATGTTCGATCTTTACCTATTGGCAAGTGGGGCATTGAGCTACAAAGTTAGCAATATCTTTTTCATACCGTTCCACCAATAAATCCCTGAGGTCATGGTAACTTTGGTGATCCGGGATGTATTGAATACCGAGAATAATGAAATTCTGACATTATCCTATCCCGAAGCCCGGTTATATTTGGAACGCACAGACGGCCTCGATATTTGAGAATCCCATTTGAATCCAGTTCAAAGGCTGAAATTCGATTTTTCTGCACTCCCTTTTTGATGCTAACTAAAATTGGATCTTCATTTTGTGGAGCCTTTACATCCGAGGCAAGAGTCGATTGGGATATATTCTGGAAGGTAATCTTAGTGTCTTCTGAATCCAGCAGGCAAACTCCCAAATTTGCCAAGCGATAAAGCTCTCTAGTCATTTTTAACTTTTTTGCTGGCACATACAATAGGCTACCCATTGACTTGCGACTTAGAGCATCAACAACAACATTAGCTTTGCCAGGGTGAAGCAAAATCTCTGCATCATAATCCTTTAGCAATTCGAGCCACCTACGTTGTCTCAAATTCAATTCCTTTTACCTGAATATATATTGAAGGCTTTTATGGTCCGTATAGATATCAACATGAACTCCGTATAAATAATGCCGCCATATCTTCAGAGCGTGAATCACTGCTGCCAATTCAAGATCATGGGTTGGATAATTTTGCTCATGTTTCCGTAGTTGTCGGGAGGCATAAGCAATCACCTTGCCATTTTGCATCAACACACATCCCAGGCCGGTGCGTGACGTCTCACAATATATAGTGTAACCTCGTGCCTTCTCGGAAGGGTAAGATGTGAGCAAGGCATGTCAACTTATCTTTCAATTCTTCGGAAACTCCGCTCACACGCTTCTGACCATTAAAACTTAGCCCCTTTCTGAGTTAATTTTGTAAGGGGAGCTGCTATAGAAGAAAATCCTTCCACAAATCTCTGATAATACCCTGCAAGACCTAAGAAACTTTGGATTTCCGGGTCGTTTTGGTCGGCCAATTCTTAACGGCTTCGACCTTCCAATCATCAACTTTAATACCCTCATCAGACACAATATGGCCTAGAAAAGCCACTGAAGTTAATCAAAATTTACATTTGGAAAATTTGGCATACAACCTTTGATCCCGCAATGTTTGCAACACCTTTCGGAGGTGATCAGCATGCTCCGTCTCCGAACGAGAATATACCAAGATATCATCAATGAACACTATAATAAAAACATCCAAGAAAAGCCGAAATACGGTGTTCATTAATGCCATAAATGTCGCAGGAGCATTGGTCAATCCAAAAGACATAACTAAGAATTCAAAATGCCTGTATCGCGTTCGGAAAGCTGTCTTTGGAATATCTTCCCCTTTTATACGTAATTGATGATACCCTGACCTTAAGTCAATCTTTGAGAAGCATTTGGCGCTCTGTAGCTAGTCAACCAAATCATCAATTCTATGCAACGGATATTTGTTCTTAATGGTCGCCTTATTCAATTGCCGATAGTCAATACACATTCTTAGTGAGCCATCCTTCTTACGCACAAATAATACCTTGCCCCCACGAGACGTGTCGGGTCGAACGAAGCCCTTATCTAGCAAGTCCTGAAATTGCACCTTTAATTCTTGCAATTCAGCAGGGGACATACGATAAGAGGGAATAGAAATGGGTTGAGTGACTGGATACACGTTAATAGCAGATTCAATTTCCCTTTCGGGAGGGAGACCTAGTAATTCATCGAGGAATACATCCTGAAATTCATTAACTACAGGAACGGATTGCAAGGTTGGTGGTTTGGCTTCAATGCTTCTAACTCGCACCAAATGATAAATATAACCTTTGGAAATCATTTTCCGTGCCTTAAGGTAGGAAATAAACCTACCTTTTGGATCATTATCTGCCCGTCGCGAGTCGAATCATTATCTGCCCGCTGAGGCTGCCCACAAGAATAACACACCCCCATACCCTAGCTGCACTGGCCAAAGTGGCCCTTACCGCACTGATCACAACGGGGCAGTCGGGGCCTCGCCTGGCTCGATTCTTCCCTGTAAGAAGGAACTAACGCTCTCGATCTCTGGCTCGATCCAGAATACGTGGGTCGATCGTAACGCTGCCTATGAAATCGGGAAGGTGCACTAACTGCTGAAGGGGCTGATCTTTTATAAGAATAGGGCCTATAACCTTCCTGATAAGCACCTGAATAACCTGCGGATCTGGCCCACTTATTAAGGGCCCTATTCGGGTCCTGCTCAGTTCGCTGTTGGTGTTCAAGGTCCTCCAAATTTTGAGCATATGTCTAGATGCGAGCAATATCCATGCCACCCTGTAATGAAGCCGTCATACAATTCTTAGTCAAGTGGGCCCCAAGTCCAGTCACGAAACGGTGTACCCTATCTTCCATGTCAGCTACCATTGTCGAAGCATATCTAGTCAAGGAGTTAAACTTCAAACTATATTCCCGGACGCTCATATTGTTCTGGCGAAGTAATAAGAACTCATCAGCCCTAGCCCGGTGAACCTCAACGGGTAGATAATGATCCAAAAAGGCCCTAGTGAATTCGGGCCATACTGCTGGAGGTGCATTCTGCCCTCTCGACCGTTGCGTGACTCGTACCATACTGCTGTCACATCCCAAAGTCTATAAGAAGCCAACTCTACTGATTCTGTATCAGAAGCATGCATCACCCTCAACGCGTGGCCTATTCGATCCACAAAGTTCTGAGGGTCTTCCTTCGGGTTTGTCCCCATGAAAATCGGAGGGTACAAAGTAAGAATGTCACGTACGCGAGAACTGACAGCCCTATCCAGAAGGCCAGCCTGCCGCTGGGTTTGAGTAGCCACCAGTCTGGCCAACAACTGAACTGCATTTCGCAAGTCCTGATCTATAGCAGCAGGGAGACAGCCGGAGGCCGAGGAACCAGGGTCCTGGGAGCTCTATCACGCCTTTTCGCAACTGACGGGGGCGGAGGTGGCACGCGGGGGGTAGCGATCTGAGCCTCACCATGCCCTAACTCGGCTGGGGATACTCGGCCCAGTATTCTGCTGACTTTCTTCTTCCTCGGAGGCATCGCCGAAAATTAAACACGTTAAAGAATAGATAGTTGCATTCTTAACTTAGCTCTATCGCATGATCTAGATCATGAAAAAAAAGGTATCTTCCTAAATGCCCTGTAGACTCCTGGCTATATATATGGTGCACGACATATCGATAACCAGGACTCTACTAGACACGGCTCATAGACATCCCTAGGACTGAACCGCTCTGATACCAACTTATCACACCCCGAACGAGAAGTATGACGGGCTCCGACCAGTAGGCCGAAAGCCACCTGACTTAACAGTTACTTTGAACAACACATACCATAACTCAAAGAACACTCGCACGTTAAAAGGCCCAACATAGAAATATCCAATAATCCAACATCTCTATACATATGCGGACCGGAAAGGTCGCTACGACATCTCGAGTATCATAAGCCGGCAAGGCTAACAAGGAAGTATCACAAATCAAAACAAGGCCAACAAGACCATACACAATATTTACATATCCCACTATGTCCGTGAGCCTCTAAGAGCGTACATATAAACATCTATAACACTAGCAGATAAGTACCAAAACGTAGCAAATCCAGAGTAGTGGCACTTGCTGACACCGCTGAAGCTGAAAAACCCTACTGCGGTCGCTCCTCAATAACCCTGTTAGAGCCTGCAGCACAAAATGCAGCGTCCCGTACAATGGGACATCAATACGGATAAAGTACTGAGTATGTAAGGCTGGAAGCAATAATATAAGTAAGATGGAAATATAAATAGAGTAGAGGTAACCTGTCGTCTGAGAACTTACAACATGCAATGCATGAATATTAAAAATCATATATAAGTAAGCACATATACGTGTTAGTGCTGCGGAACGTGCAGCCCGATCCATATATGTTAGTACCGAGAAACGTACGGCCCGATCCATAAATATAATATGTTAGTGCCGAGGAACGTACGGCCCGATCCATAAATATAATATGTTAGTGCCGAGGAACGTACGACCCGATCCATAAATATAATATGTTAGTGCCGAGGAACGTTCGGCACGATCCATAAATATAATATGTTAGTTATACATAATGTAAATAGTATGCATGAAGGCTCATATGGAAGCTACAACTCTATCGGAGTGACGTAAGGTCGGTAACCTCTGATTTATATTATGGAATTCGTGTCGAATCCAAAGAAATAACTTAGCAATGATAATCATGATAATATACCAAGAATTCATCAAATAACTAAGACCTTAATATTTGAGATACATGACATAGGAGTGGAGTGATTTTATTACGGAATATTCATATGCATGCTCTAGTTGGATTCGTGCCAAGGAAGGAGAGAAACGAACACCTTACATACCTTATTCGCCAACCACCACTTAAGGGACCCTTTATTCCGAGGCTCGCCCCTCACTGGAACCTATATGGCGAGAAATACATTTTTAATCATACCTTCATGATGCTTCCCATTAATTCACTCGTACTAGTTATCAAATACTAGTTTGGGTTACGAAAATTTGGGCAGCATCTCCCCTATATTATCTACTTCCTCCAAATATAAAAACAACTCCCAAACAATACCAATAACATCAACACAATATTATCAAGATTCTATAAGATACAAATGTACAATTACATCCAAACTATCTTCAATTCTCAATCCCTGCTCAACAACGCCAATACAACAATCCATAACCCTTATTCTCGTAAATATTCCTAAATCGATATTAAGAAAAATAAATTCATACCTTTGCCTTTCTAGAATAGGAAGATATTCAATATTTACTTTTCTTCCAAGCCACCTCCAACACAAAACGAAACTATAATCGCGACTACACGTTGTCCGGACCTCGATTAATACTCCGTAACTTGAAATTACTCAAAATCCTTACTTTTATGTGATATATAGGCTCTCATATGTTTGATGAGCTTTCTAGAGAATTTGGGAAATTTTTTTGTGGAGAAAAAGATGAATTTTAGCCCTTATATAGTGGCTTAGAGTCGCTGGGTATCAGAGACCGTAAATGTGTGTGTGCGCCGCGCCCGCTCGCCCGCCTAACTTGTAACGTCCATAGTTCTCTACTTCGACATCGTATCGAGAAGCGGTTTGTTGTGTTGGAAACTAGACTTCTTAAAGTTCAATTTAGGCTTTTATTTCACTTCAAAACTCCTCGATACTATATGATATTCCTTCCTCGAGTAGGGCCAAAATTACCCCTCCTACTTTCTCTAAAATCCAACAACCTTAATTTTCTTGATTCACTTGCCCTCCAATCCTTCCGTAACTTATTATGTAAACCTAAATCCTCATAAAATAAGCGCATCTAATCTCATGTACCTCCTGAAGGGTAACTCGAATCTCAACATACGAAACTACAGGGTGTAACACATGAAGGGTGTAATGAGGTTTGGGAAGAAGGGCAAGCTTTTCCTGAGGTACATTAGGCCATTTGAGATCCTTCAGCGTGTGGAGGAAGTGTCTTACAAGTTGGCTTTACCTCTGGGTATATTAGGCGTTCATCCGGTGTTTCATGTTTTGATGTTGAAGAGGTACCACGGGGATGGTTCATACATAATCCATTGGGATTCAGTTTTACTAGATGAGAATTTATCATATGAGGAGGTGCCCGTTGCCATCTTAGATAGGGATGTTCGCAAGTTGAGGTCCAAAGAAATAGCCTCCGTGAAAGTTCAGTGGAAGAATCGTCCGGTGGAGAAAGCTACTTGGGAAACAGAATCTGATATGCGTAGCTAGTATCCTCAGCTTTTTGCCAAGACAGGTAACTTCTCCCTAGATTTCTCATCTTTGTCCGTTCGGGGATGAGCGGTGTTTTAATAGGTATCTGGTGTAACGACTCACCCGGTCGTTATGGGAAATGTAGGATCACCCCACCAAATAGAACCTTTCCAAGGGTAGAACGAGCCAGTAGAAACTCGATTGTTTAAGCTTAAGAGCTGAAGCTTGACTTGTTTGTGGTTGTAGTTTGATTTTATTGAGTCCGTCGGGGGGTGACGTAGAAAATTAGAACTCCATTGGGAATTCTGAGGCCACGGGTGGATTCGTATAATGTCTTTATGTATATTTGTATGTTTGGTTTATATTTTTGAGGCCTCGGATGAAATATCGGGTGATAGAAGGAAAAATTAGACAAAAAGTCGAGCTTACTACCCAAATGGCACCGCGGCGGCGGTGGGAGTACCGCTGCAGCAGTACCGCTATTGTTATATCCCGTATTTTTAAACATTGGGACATTATAAAGCTAATCGCGACAAGTTAAGGATAAGACTATTTTGGGATCCGAGGTAGAGACTTTTAACCTCCGATTTTATTTTAATGCATAAGTTGCCCATAAATGTTATTTGTTATAGAAATATTAATGGAGATTAGGGATTAATTAACCATGATTAGATTATTAAGTGGGATTAAAGTTTAATTATTCACTAATTAAGCCATAAGTGGTCGTTGGCCCCACCCGTGACATGGCCAAGTGTAATTGGCTCACACTTTGGGTGGGACACATGTCCAGCCCATGGACTTCCTATATATAGTAAATTGATGATTCATTCATCAACTATTCAATTCATATCATCTTCTCAAACTTAAGAAAACTAAGAGATAGAGAGAGAGACTCTCGGCCATGGCTGGCCGAGATTGAAGTTCATGAAGGTTGATCAAAAAATATTTTTCTTCAAGCAATTCAACTCTTTAGAAGGTGTATATCAACGTGGGATTGATCCTAGATAGCAAGAACAAGTATTAAATTCAAGGCACAAATTCTAGTCAAGTTGAGAAATCAAGTGTCTAAGGTAAAGTTCAATCCTCTTTTGCATATATTATGGATGGTTTGTGCGTGTTGTAGTGTGTATAAATGAATGAAATCCATGGAATTTTGTGTGTTGGTGTTGAAGCCGTGTAGGGGCTGCTTGTGTAGGAAGTGGTAAATTGATTTTGCTTGGTATTTTCGTTGTTGTGTTATGGATTTCCGCGATGAAAATAAAAGTAGTCGATGGTTCAAATTGAGTTGAAATCGTGTGGGTCGTTGTAGAAGTTAGTATGTTGTTAATATAGTTTCTTACGTTTATATGGATAATATTGTAGCGTATGGATTGTTGGTATAGTTCATGAATTTGGAAGAAAAGAATGTGTTGTTGTTATTCTTGTTGAACTTGGAAGATTACGTGTTGTATCGTATGTTGGTCATTGTTGGAAGTGTTGTACGGTCGTCGTAGTGTCCTCGAGTCATGTTTGAATAAGTCTCGGTTGATACTTGAATGCATGATTAGTGATGTTGGCTTGGTTGTATGTAGTTGGTTTGGATATGTCAAGCGTCATCTAATTATCTCGAAAGGAATTATTAACGTTAGGATACGTTTTGAATCTCTTCGTAGTTTAATCGTAGTTCTCGACGTCTTAATATAGATTGAGACACTATCATGCAGCGTATACGTGTGGTGTTGCGAGTAAACGCTAAAGGTATGTAAATCCTATTCCTTCTTTCTTTTGGCATGTCCTAGATGTAAGTATGATACGATACGAGCTTTGGTAACTCTATTCATAAGTTTCGAGCATGTTTATGATTCTTATTCACCTCTTGATGTTAGAACTCTCACGATAGTCGAGCTATTGCCCGAGTCTTTTGTATGATTGGATAGTAAACGATGCATAAAGGTTCCTATTCTTAAAGGATTCTATAATGAATAATGTCCTTAACTTTCATAAAGCCGTCCCGTATTGGTTTGATACATGACTCACGACCCCCGAGACTTTCCTTAATATAGTTCGTAGTGATGTTTAGAGAGAACTTAATATGGCTATCATCCTGATACTCGTGTGTTGGTTAGTCTACTTATCTATTGAGTCTCAAAAGATGATTTATATGCATATGGTTACTCATTACTCTGTTGGTGCATTCTGTTATTACATCTTTCACCGAGTCCCTCACTGTAGGCCTACCCGTATATATATATATATCTTCGGTGTTATGCCGTGTTATGGTGTTATGCCGTGTTAGGCGGTGCTGCGTCGTGATACCGAGCTATGCTCGTGATACCGAGTTACGCTCGTGATACGAGTTATGCTATGATACGGAGTTATGCTATGATACGGAGTTAAGGCCGTGTTCGGGAGTACGCGTGGTTAGCGGCGCCAAAGACGGGTGGCGACCATGTTCACCGAGTCCTATAATGGGCCGGATATGATATATGATATCGACATACAAGATTTGTGTTTCAAAAGTAAACGTTTTGGTATTCGGTTATTGTACTTGTTCTTCCAAATTCTTATTTCCGTTATAATCCCGTTTACCGTATTTCATGCTTTATATACTCGCATATATTTCGCATCGACCCCCCTTTTCTTCTGGGCCGCGTTTCATGCCCGTAGGCGTGACGCCGTTTTGGTGATCCGCCAGCTTAGGATATCTATTCTGCTATCTTGGAGTGCTCCCTCGTTTCGGAGCCCATATTTTGGTCCAGATCCTTATATTGTATATATAAGCTTAGCCAGGTACTGGGCGGTGGTTCGTCCCGTCATATGTTACCGTTGTCACTCTTAGAGGTCCGTAGACATACGTGTGGGTTTGTATATAGTTGTTGTTAGTCGTGTATATATGACTTATGTTTCGGGGGGCATTCCCATTCGTAAAGGGCGCCCTTTGTCGGCTCGCGTATACATATATATGTGTTTTGGGATGTTGTGTGTGCGTGCGCCTTGTCGGCTCGCGTAGATATATATATATACATGTTTTGGAAGCCGTGTGTTATGATAGCCTTGCCGCTTATACACGATGTTATCCGTTGAAAGTTGTAACCCTCGTGAGACAGTTGTTGTGATATGTATATATATGCGATAATTTTGAGACGACGTCATGCCTTTCTATATATAAATTCTTTATTATGCTAGTTGTGGACGATTATAGTGATCAGGTGTATACGAGTGTCCAGCTCGGGCACTAGTCACGGCTTACGGGCCGGGGTCGTGGACACGATATAGCCGATAGGTGGACCGCCGCGCCCATCCATTTTCCCCGCGTCGCCGCGGCGGGCGTTTCTTCATAAATCGATACCGCCATAGCGGTGAATAGACCTCCATAGCGGTTATGTGGATTTCGTCCGCTTGCGGTCACTTGGCCGCAGAAGGACCGCTGGCACGGTGAAACAACCGACGTAATGTCGACGAATACAAGAACTCCGTTTTAAAATACTTAGTCTCACATTCTTTATTCATAAAACACCAACACAGTTCCCCACAAGCACCTAGGGTGAAATTCCAAGCTAGGGCAAGAAACTCTTGAGAGGTAAGTCTCATCTATCCCTTTCTATCATTTTATTTCTCCTTCATGATTGTCATCCCTTTTATGGGTCTTCAATGGTGGAATTGTAATAGAAACCCTAGGAATTAATAACCCCTCTAAAATTGATGGGTTGTGGTAGTTAGCACTTATTTATCATCTAATGGCTTGGATTAATTCCTCTTAATCATGAATTGAGTCCTTAGAACCATACACTAAGTCAATTGAGACCTAGGGTTCTATAAAAATGGTAGCTTGACCATAAAATCTTAGAAAGTGGGAATGTTGATATAATATTATTACAAATTGTTGATTAATGATTAATAAGGCCCTTGTTAGGTTGCTTTACACCTAGAAAATCATTCACCCATGGAACGGGGGTAAAAAGAAGGCAATCTTGAAATTGGTAATTGTGACTAGAGTAATTGTGACTCATTGAGCCTTCTATTTTTAGACTTTGAGCATTTCGAGGCTTTGAGGAAGGGAAAAGCTGTAGCGGAGTGACTTGCGTTGTTCCAGCTCTACGTTTGAGGTACGTTACAGTCTACTTGAGTTACACTTTGGTTAGTTGATTGTATATTTTGTGAATTCTTTAGGCAGAAAGTATGTCAGTTTTCATACGATATTGCGGGCTAAACTCGGGGTGAACGTGATTGAGTGATAGTGTAGTCTTCGTGCCACTATTCCGTTCGTTAAATTTGTAGTGGATGTGTTGTGATGAGAAGCTAATATGATCTTCTTGGCAATATTGTGACATGAAATAATGATGTGAGTATTGATAATGAGAAGGTAAGAAACATTTTCCTGTAAAGAGGTATGGAAAGGCACAAATGTGACCTAGATTATGGGCTCATGGTTCGAGGCTAGTTTCGAAAATGAGAGGTACGTTGATATGTCCCGCGTTCGAGGTTCGTTCCAGAGCGGAGGTTGTGCTCGAGTCCGAGGAGTGAATCCGGAACGAGTGGTACATGGACACCCATGGGTCCCCCGGCAGCCGTCACGACCACCGAGCAATGACATCGGTTAGCACGTGTGTACGAGCCGAGCGTGGTTATTGGTAAACTTATTTCTGTATGGCTTCCGTTGATTGTGATTTCGATATCTTGGTGATTTGATTATGATTATCCTTGGTTGACTTGTGTGGTTTTATTGATATTCATGACTGTCGGCTGGCTTGTTTATTCTATTGATTGTATGAGATATGCATGATACTAATCTTAGTCGGCCTATGATATCTACCGGTAGATAGTGTTTGTACTTATACTACCTTGGCCGCATTCTTTTCGAGTGCGCATGTGATACGAGATCGGCTACCCGCCTTCACATCTAGCGTTGAGGACGTTGCTGACAGATTTAGGGTGAGCTTCTATTTATGTTAGGCCGCCCGAAGATCTTCCTCTTATGATGTCTTTTCCTAATCTGGACATTATGGATATTTATTAGTCAGATTTCATCCCTTAGACATGTTTTAGATTAGAGTCCTGGTACGATGACTTTCGAATTTTATAATAGTTAGAACTTCCGCACTTACTTCAGTATTTATGGCATGACTTATTTTGTTTATTTGATGCTTGAATGAGTAATAACTGATTAACTTGGTTAATATAAAATCGGACTTGGATAAATAGACGACTTGTGTGTTGGTTCGCCCACTAGGATTTAGTTGGGTGTTAGTCATGACTTGTGGGGTCGTGACATTCCGGACCTACAAGCTTGCTACGGAGATGGAAGATGGAATCCAAGTGGATGGTCGCGCACCTGTTTGGCCCTGAGGTAGGTTACAACTTCCTTTCTTGGTAGACTCTGGTTAGACTTACATAATTTGTGTATTAGATGAAACGGAGAATACATGTGTAGGATTTCGGAGTTTGGGATGGAAATCTTAGGTTGGTACTATTATGTGGATTATGTGTTTGGTCTTGGGGCCTGTAGATTCCCTAGTTTCGTGTGTTTGCGTTCCTTAGCGTATTGGTGGATTAAATATGGCTTGGAAGGCTAGTTGTTCGGTACTTGGTTTATTATGTTCTATTGATAAGGAGTTCCTATATGATATGCATAACCATGTCCTGCGTTATTTAATATTGAATCATAATTTGGTATTGAAATTGATAAACGTGCCAAAAGAACATGAAATGATTCTAGACTGGATGTTTAGTGGCTGATGTTATAAGTTAGAAGCGTAGTTATCATATATTGATGTCGTTAGGAAGTAAAGGAATGAGGTGATATTGTTATGATTTTGTCCGTGCTGGGCATTGGTGACTAGTGTTAATCCCATTCATGATATTGTAGTATCCTACTTGTTGTCGTTTGAGACGAGGATAGTGATTCCATTATAGCTTATTGTGTAGCCTTTTTATGATATTGTTGGTGTGCCCATGTGTGGTACTTTTGATATTGATTTAATTATTGACGTTGAACTCATACATTGCATACATTCTCATCCTTCATGATATACTGTTGATACATTGATGATACTTAAGGAAACGTTGTTATGAGCTGGACTTAGTTAGATAAGAGTGACATGAGGACCAATGTCCGATGTTTATCCCGGAATCGAGGATGAGTGGTAGCGATTGCAGAGGTGGTTACCGAAATCATGAGATAGCGATTGCCGAGGTTGTTGCAAGAATCGTAAGGTATATGGACTTCGCGGGTCCCCCATGGGTTGTGCTGCCGAGATGTGATATTCCATCATCAGAGTACAAGTGTACGGTGCATATGCATTGCATTCAGATTCCATATATCATTGCATTGCATTGGACTGTGGCTTCTATTGTGATATTCTTGTGATGTGCTTGTGATATATGGATTCAGATTGGATGTATTGAGACTTGACACAGTTGGGCTCAGTTGCTATAACCATAGGCCATGATCTTGAAATTACTTATGTTTGACACTCGTTGGCTCAGTTGTACATTTTGGCTTCCTAAATGTAGGCGAATAATGAATATCAGAATGACATGATAACTTCCTGATACTAAGAGTGGATAGTGTAATGGTAGTTGACTGGTGATACTTGAACCAATTTGTCTATTTTATGTTATATGAGTTCGAAAAGAGTATAATGTAAGTTAGGCAAACTGATGACTTGGGAGGAATTGATAAGAATAAGAATCTTTATTTGTTGAGCCTAGCAGTAGGTAATGTGCCTTTTGTTGACCTAGTTTTACCTACTATGTTTATTTGTGAATTCTAATACTGATATGTTCTTCTAACCATTGTCGTCTTATGATGCTTACTAGTACTAGTGTTGTACTGATACTACTCCTGCTACATCCTTTTTGGGGTATAGAACTTTTCAGGAAATTGATTGTTGGAGTTTTCCCGGAAGGTGCACGGTGCCTATCTTGAAGGCCTCTATCATTTTCATTCCGAGATGGAGGTTGGGTCTTAGATCTATTATTGTATTCTAGTTCAATCTTATTGCTCTTGTACTAGTCTAGACCAGGTCATGACAAACCGAGTCAGTGTATTTATTAAATAGTTGTAAACACTTCCGCTAATTATTTGAATGTATTGGTTTGATTTCTGTTTTTTGATTATAACATGTCTTGAAGATTTTAAAATCTCGTTCCTTACTTGTAAATGTTTTGTGTTGGGTTGGGTTGAGGGTTCGCCTACTGAGGTGGTAAAGGTAGGTGCCCGCGCGATCCTAAAATGGGTTGTGACAACCCGAAACTCATGCGAGACCTCCCGGATACAAACCAAACATGCAACCCATTATAAAAACACTCTACGAGTTCACCGCGCTCTCGGAATTCCAAAAAGAGGTCATCTTGACCCAGTCAACCCCCAAAATTCCCAAAACAAGCTTTCCAACCAAAGGATCAAAACACCACCGAGTGCCTCGGGAACCGAACAAATCATCCCACCAAGTTATAATCGACCTTCCGGACCTAATGAAACTTACGAAAATCCCGAAAAGACTCATTTACCCAAAGTCAACTACTGGTCAATACTTTTTCACTTATTCAACTTAAAAGCATCTAAATACCTCAAAATCAACCAAGACTCACCCGATCACCTCGGGTCCATGCTACCCATCCCCATGAGCCAAATACACTCTAACGAAGCTAGGAGAAGGGTCAACAGGAGTAAAGGGATAAACTGTCATAAACGACCAAACGGTTGGTTACATTATTATACAAAAGTAAAACTGGAATCTCCACCAAGAGAATACAGGTGCAGATTGATACTAGAAGTGATATCTCATAGGTTCCATATAGTTCCTGTAACGATTATCATCAAACAAGTGAATTCGGTGTAGAACTTCTTTTCCTTCATACTGTTGTTCTTTCTTCAGTGTCTTGTGTAAATTATGAACCAGCAAAATTATTCTTTCAGAATTTCCTAACACTATTATGTTCTTGCAGGTTGAGCTGAACTTCTATGAAATTGTCAACTCATCAACTGCATCTCTCATCTCTTGTTCAGACCCAATGTGTGCTTTGGCTGAGTACTCTAGTGAGACAAATCAGTGTGCGTACACCTTGCTTTACAGATATTAGAGTGGCACAATCGGCTATTACATGTCAGATTTATTATATTTTGATACAATTCTGGGGCCCTTACTGATCGCCAACTCTTCAGTACCAATTGTGTTTTGGGTGAGTGTGATTACTTGGATGGCTATACGAATGTACCTCACACACATGTTTAACAACAATATTTATGTGATTTTACATATGTTTATAATTGACATGGTATGCATGTGTACGTGCGGCGCACGTGATGCACGTGTGATGCACACAAAAGGTAATTTTATTGAATGTACTTGAGACGTCTTATTAAGATTTGACTTTAGCCCCCAATTCCATTGAGCCACCTTTGACTCCATATATATGCTACCCCAAACTTATTAGACATATAAAACACAAATAGTTTGAAAAAAAATCTCTATTAAAGTCAAAGTTTTAACTTACCTCGATACAAATAAGTTTTAACCTTCCAAGACCGCTATTCTACACCCGGATGCGTTGAAATGGTTCAACTGTAGCCAAAAAATATTTAACGGAGCCAACTAGGGCTTTTGAACTCAATTCTATAATTTAATGCACCGTCTAGGTCAAAGTCAATAAAAAGTCAACCAAAAAATCACTCATAATATAATATGTGGTCTAGGGTATTTACTTACATTAGTAATCACCAAAAATGAAGTCACTTTTGGTAGGGAGTACACTTTATTTCCTAAAGTGAGATTTCTCTATGCTAACTAGTGAATTTATCCGCTCTTCGCGCGGTTATAAAAAATATAATAAATTTAAATTTTTGTAATTTTTTTTTAGTGTAAATAGAGTTGATAAATTTTAATTTTATTATATTGATTTAATCACAAAGATATTAATTAGAGTTTAGATTAGCTACATGTATCTTTCATTATTGGATTCTCTTCCCAAAAGAAAAAGACAACTAACATTACAATTCAAAGAAACACAAATAGAACTAACAAAACTAAAATCACAAAGGAAACAAAACAGCTAATTTTATTATTGGTTATATTCACTCGTAGGTCTTCAAATACAATTAAGTTTTCCTAAGTGTAGTACATATTCACACACAACTGACTTACAGTTGTTTTGCTTAAGTATTTTCCATGTAAGAGCATATTCTTTCTGAAAGTTGCACATCTATAGGTGAAATTCATGAAGTAGATTTAGACCGCTAAAGTTCCGATATAATGCCAACTGCTGCTCTAAAGTTCTTGCAGGCGTTGAAGGTTGCTTGATTTCCTTGAAATGGCGGATCTCCTGTAATATTTATTTGAGTCCAGTGGAGTCCATATAAGCTGCTATCCATTCTGGGACCATTTCCCTTTTGAATTCCTTACCAAACTTTATTCTTGTGATTCAAAAAACTTCATTGTCATATCTGTTTATGACCACTTATATCTGTTTATGACCACTTGAAACTTACTCGCCTGTCCCAATTTATGCGGCATAACTTGAATTTCGAGAGTCAAACTTTTAAATTTTGATCGTAAATTTGGACATGAATCTCTAAGATTTTTGAAATAAATGCCAACCGCTGCTCTAAAGTTCTTGCAGGCATTGAAGGTTGCTTGATTTCCTTGAAACGGCGGATCTCCTGTAATATTTGTTTGAGTCCAATGGAGTCCATATAAGCTGCTATCCATTCTGGGACCATTTCCCTTTTGAATTCCTTACCAAACTTTATTCTTGTGATTCAAAAAACTTCATTGTTATATCTATTTATGACCACTTCAAACTTACCCGTCTATCCCAATTTATGCGGCACTGTTTGATTTTCGAGAGTCAAACTTTTAAATTTTGATCCTAAATTTGGGCATGAAATCTTTAAGCTTTTTGAAATAAATTTTACATATTCATAAACTACATAAAAGTACTATATGCCATAATAATTGGTAATCCAAAATAGTTAGAAGGCGTAAGAAAAAATTTGCAGTCTAAGAAAAGCGTATTTGACTCTCAACATTCGAAAGGTGTCATTGCGGCGAAGTAAGTAATATTTATACTCTTTACTAAAAGCAAACAGCTGTTGGGCATATTTCTGCAGCTTCGCTTCAATTTAGCAAGTGTCAATTGAGATAAAAATTCCAAATAATAAATAGATCTAATATGTGCCATTAGGGGTGTCAATGGTTCGGTTCGGCCGATTTAATTTTTTGTAAGAAAATTGTAACCATTTTGCCCCTGTTTGTGCATTTCTGAGACTAGGTGTGAATCTAATGGAAACTTAAATAGTTGAAATTATAAAATTAAGGCATTTGATTGTATTTGTGCACTTGTTTGAAAACTTGACTTAGTTCCGTTGGGGGGGGGGGGTTGACTTAATAAATTAGACCTCCGTTGTGAATTCCAAGGCCACGGGTGAGTCCGTAGCATGTTTTTACATATGTGAGCATGTTTGGCTTGGGTCTGTTGGGCCGCGGATTGATGTTGGGATTTTGAGTGAAAATGTGGAGAAAACCGAGTCCGCGGTCGAAGGACCCCGGCTGCACGGGGAGAGGGCCGGCGGGCGGATTTCGGGAAGTGGGAAAGTCCGCCATAGCGGGCGGTGGATCGCCATAGTTGGACCGCTATAGCGCGGTCTTGACCGCTATGGCGAGTCGGGCTAATTACCCAGGTCCGCGTGCAGTTAGTATTTTTCGCTACGGTCGGGGAGGCGAAACCCACTTTTATATTCTTGACTTCGAGGCATTACCCACGTAGCTCAAAAAACTATTCCCGAAAGTGAGAGGCAAACTTCCAGTCTTGGTGGATTAACTGTTGAGGGTAAGTCTTAACCTTGTTCTTGTTCATTTCATTATCATCTTCAAGCTCATATGCTAGTTGGGTTCTCTAATGGTGGATGAAAAGACTAGAACCATGTAATTAGTAAACACTTGAATAATTGATGGGTTGTTGATTTTAGTGTTGTTTAATCATCTAGGAGTGTAGGTGATCACTTTCTAGGATGGGAAATTGATTATTTATGATGAGAAATGTGTATTGAAACTTAGGGTTCCATTAAAAATGGGAACTTTAGCCTATAATCTGTTTTGAGAGGGGGTAAGTTGATTAGAAAACCCATAAATTGGAAGATTATGATTGTTGGGATTGAGATTATGAAAAATTTATTATTAAGTGATGGTTCAACCATTTCAGACAACTATTTACTCTTTAGACAACTTTATGTTTTAGAGTCCTTGTACGATGACTTTTGGATTTTGGGGTTGTAATAGTTAGACTCGCATCTTATATTATTTTTGTCATGATTAGACAGTTTTATGATTATCTCCAATTTTATTGATTTATAGTTGATTAAATGAATGAGAATTTGGTTAAGGGGATGGTTTGTGAGAATTTGGTTACGGGGATGGTTCGCCCACCGGGGAGGGGGGGGGGATGGGGGTTAGTGTGGGTGCCATCACGATGGGTTGGGTCGTGACATAAGTATACCATACCAATTTTTTGGTTACTCTACTATATATAACCAAAATTAATTTTTTTTTAAAACCGTCCTAATTATATCGATTTTTCTTCGGTATCGGTACGGTACGGTTTGGTTAATTTTCGGTATATTTTGGAAAATCAACTAATAGTGTAAAATAAATACTAGCAAGGAAAGGGTAATTGTACTAAATTTTTGTTTAAGAATTTGCAATATGAAGTTATATTTAGATGCTACCATTGCTAATTGGAATTAAAACTTCAAAAATTTAGAAAAAATATTGAGGGAGCAAAAAGAGGAGCAGGAAAAAACAAACATTTTCTACTTTTGGAGCAGTTGATTATATTGTCGTGTTGTAGTGTTTGAGACTTTATGTATTTTGTTTCAATAGGATAGTGTAGGTTTAAATTATAGCCCTCTCCATTTAAATTTATCCAAAGCAAGGTCTAAGGATAAAATTTCTAACATTAAGTATTAATAATTTTGATATATAAAATATATTTTTTACATGTATATTCATTCGGTTCAGTATGGTATTTTTTTCGATATTTTTCATAAAATAAAAAACCCACCCTAGTTATTCGGTACGGTTATAAATTTATATTGAAACCTTTGATTATATTGAAAAGAACCTAAAACTAAGTTCGGTACGGTATGATTCGGTCGATTCAATCGGTTTTTGAAAAATCCTTGAGAACATGCACAATTTTTTATTTTTTTTCCAAAATTTGAACTGAGAGTGTCTAATAGGAACACTTTATCATGTGTTTAGGTGCTGAATTGGAACAAACTGTAGTTCGAGTATCTAAATGAAATTTACTGAAAAATTTAAGGGTTATCTATGTATTAAGCCTAATAACTAAAGGCTGATTTAACAAAGTAATTAAGCATGTGTGTGGAATATAGGCTATTTCAGGTAGCCTGTAGGAAAACTTTGGAAAGAAACACCCTAGTTAAAGGGATCTCTTCTGTTTAGGAACTTTTCCATAAATCAAATACTTAAGGTCAATATTAAAATACGAAAATGTAAATAAATTGCTCTTGTTTTTCGGTTGAGCAAGTCCTAATGATGAAGGGTAAGGACTATCTTTAAGTTACAAGGTAAGTATTATTTAATTCTAAAGTTTAGTTTGGTTCGAAGTTGTCGTCTATCTCAGCAAAAATCTCATCAATTTCAACTCTCTAGGAATAGAATGGAATGAATTTTTTCTAAAACATACAGCCCTTTTTTCTCCACAACAATGTTACATACCCCGTATATAAGATTAAATAATTAATACTATAAATTTACGGTAAATAATATATCAATCTTGTATAAAAAGTGTATATTTATGTATAAGTGGTGTATATTCACAATTCTACACTATAATACAAAATTATACAAATCAGGTTTCGTCTCCTACAAACTTCGACCCATGAAAACATCACTAACTAACTCAAACTTTCATCAAATAAAATCAAATTTTAATTACATCTTCAAAATGACATTCCCAATGAACCCCAATCATCAATTTGTCAAGAACTGCAACAAATCACGAAATCCATTTGTGAGTTTTCGCGCTTCTAAAAAAATCCTAAGATGGATCTTTAATTGTTCACTTTAATTCACATATTAATGTTTAAATTTGTGATGTTAAACATGAATCTCAGTCTCATACAGTTTAATTAATCATCAAAAAATAGAAATCGTAATCACAAATTAAGAAATTATTGTTTTTTCCTAAGTATTTTAAGGTATATACAAAATGGGTTATGTACATACGGTAACATTTGAAAATATGAGCTTATTTTGGTTAGAAGCTTGAGTCAAGTGATTTAGATTGTAAAAATATCTAAGAATGAATGAGTACATAATAACAATAAATGCTTTATCTCCTGTTGCAGGACTTGATCGCCTTAGTCAGAGACGAATCTGTCACGATCCAAATTTGGCACGTCGCGACAGGACACATGACGAGCTACTACCCATAAGGCGAATGTCACGCCCCAAAATCCACCCTAGGCATAACAGACATCCGATGTTATGAACAACACCGGAAATACCTTGTAAAATTAATAAACGTCTAATCTCTTTCGATAATCTTTTAATAAATGCGAAAACCAATCATTAATAAATTGGATAAAAGAACGATCATACTTTGAGATAATCCAGCGGAAGTTAAATCAGAACTTGGCAAATAAACGTGGCAAAATGCCCAACGAGTCACACAAGACTCCAACACACTACCCACAATCTGACAACTGTCTATGAAGCTTCTAAGATAATAAAGAGTGTCTAAAAGCACCGGGACGCAGGCGGGACCAAAATACAAAAGGTAAAGAGAGAATGGTGTCCTACGAACAATCATGTGGGCTCACCGAATAGTCTCGAAAGCAGCAAGTTCTCTTAAGTCGTAGGCGTATCACGAACCTGCTCCTCAACGATACCTAACATACCATCAAAAACAATAATGGTATGCCTGAGTACTGGGTACTCAGTGAGTGTCTAAGGGGCAATAGTTAACAAAACAAGATATGATGAATAAAATCCATAAAATGATATCGATGAAAATAACAGTTCAAACCCAGGAATAAAGTAAGTCAGCAACATTAAAGAGTCATCAGATAATCCAACAATGAAGAACACATTAACTTAACTGCTTACCATTTACCATGGCAAGTTTCACTTACGAATTCAATATCACCATAAGCCACTGACAGGCCACAAAATATCAATTACTCAATACTCCGGCTAAGAAGACATAGAGGCTAATCGTCCTCTGGACTAGCAAGACAACAGATGCACCGGGCGACATGCCTCCGAAGTCAATCGTCCTTTGGACTGACACAACAATGGATACTCCGAGCTAGGAAGCAACGGAGGTCAATCGTCCTCTGGACTGACATAGCAATACTCGTATCAATACGTTAGGATCCATAATGGCTAATCGTCCTCTGGACTAGCATGGCGTGCCCATACAGGCCTAAACACAAACAAATACAGATCGTGACATATTAACCAAATTAGCAATCATGGCTTAGAGCCGAATTTCACTTCTTAAGTCATCATCTCAAGATAGAGGCATTTCAAGTCATAATCGATTTAGAAATCTTATTCAAATCTCTTATTTAATTTCAAGTTCAAGAAACCCATTCAACAACAAAACAAGTTTAATGTCCAACCTTTAGAAAAATGAGTTCGATCATCCAATAATGGGAAAAGCGAGCTTCACAAAGTAGTATAGATCGTATAAGGTTCGATGCGGGCTTGACCCTACACACGCATGACCTTGTATAAAAGAAATCATCTTTAATTCCAAAAGAACTTCCACCAAACAATAGTTATAATCATCTTCATATATTTCAAGTCACAAACAATCATCCTCACGTTTCAAACAAGATAGCATACTTCAAAAAGAAGGGTTTTGAAAAGTAGACATACTTTAAGAAAGATTTTTTGAAATCTAGACATACCTCAAATCCCGCTCAAAAGTACTTCCCAAGATTCAATAATCACACTACAATAGTTTTAGATGATAAAAATTAGAACTTGAATCATTTCTTGAAGTTTTCTTGTAATTTCAAAAACTAGGGTTTTTCGTAAGCCTTAAATCTTGTTCTTGAATCTTATGGAAATCATTGGCGGATTCTAACCTCTTTGTTTACTATATACTAGGTCAAACGTCAATAATAATCTCATAAAATCAAAAGTCTTACCTTTTGATGGAATCCCACCCGCCCCCTCTCTTCTTCTTTCCTGTAGTTTTCAAGAATCTAGGGTTTGGAAAGATGAACTAGTGTTTAAGAGTAGTGATTTGATGTTGGATTGATGGAGATTGAGTATAGACCCACCTTAGGGTTAGAGAGACTTCTTTGGTGTTCTTTTCCTCAGAATAATTGGTTTAAAACGAAGTGGGAATGATTATAACGAAGTTAGGCTTTTAAAACATCATTTTCGGTGTGCCACTGTGCAGCTGGAGGCCCACTTCGCCCAGCTGATCACGCAGCGAAGACATTAACACTGCGTGCAATTGTGCACCTGAAGGGCACTTCGCGCAGACTGCGTAGCGACTAGTAAAAGGGACATAACTTCTAGCACAGAGCTCCGTTTGAGCTCGATAATATATGGTTGGAAAGGTATTTCAAAGACTTACAACCTTTATGTTTTCAGGTTTCTCAAATTCCTAAGATGAATTCCCCAAAAATGGCCATAAGTACATACTGTCTCAGACTTAGACAAATTTAGAAGGCCTTAGGAACTTCACTTTTTGGTTTCACTTCGAAACGACCGTTTATCACTCCAATTCATATGGCTAAAGTATCAACTTAATACTAGTTTTTATACATTCACACCTAACTTAGATTTTACGGGATGTTACAGCGAATCCTGCTAAGCTAAACATGCGGAACATTCGAATAAGAGAAGAACTCTTCTAACAGTTAATATATTTAGCTAAGTGTGGAAGCATAATACAAATACTAAGTCTGCCTATATAACATATAAAGTGGCTAAGTTATTGAGCTACTATGTCTGAATACAAAATACAAGTGGCAACTCGAAAATAAATAAGAAAAATCTGCTAAAAGAAGAAAAAGCCGTCATGATCTAGTGGTGGCTCACCACAACTGGAGTGGATTGAAGAAAGTTGGAATATTAGGTATTCGATACCCGGTCATCGTCTGTACCTCCTGCACATACCCAGACAACTACAATTATGAGTCTACAGATCCAATAAGATCATCGATTCCCCTCCCAGCTTATGCCTAGGGCAAGTCTTATAAATCACTAGTAACACTTAAAAGCACAATAAAGTTGTACAACTGTACATATATAGAAATAATATACATATATTGTGCTAAGTATGAAATCATTAATACAAACAAGTAAAGCATGGTAATATTGAATCTGAAATATGCTCGTGAGGCATGATACGTAAATGTTCATTTCTTATCATGTCGTCCGGAGCGGAGATGATGGACCCGCTCTTACCCAGATCTTTTTAATTCTACCATCTAACTCCGGTTGGATACTTCATAGGGCTAGACAGAGTATGCTCCTCTAATGAGATGATAAAGTGGAATAAATAACCAAGCAATATGATGTCGTAACTCATGAATCTGTTACAAGTAGCTAATCAAGAGAAAGTACACCTTTGGCAAAAATAATTCTCTCTCTAGAAAACACCCTCCTAGAAACTAATCATCTCTGATCTTACTACGCCAGTTGGGTAATCGCCCAACACCACCACAATGACGGCTCCGGCCACCTCCACCGAAAAACCACTCGGCCAGAAAACCACCAGCACACCATCAACAAATGATAAACCCCCAAACTTAATCCCATCGACATCAACAGATTCATAATCGAAAGAATCATACGCACAGGCAATGCACATCACAAAACCCACAGAACAAGCAATCAAACTCATCAAACTCCTTTTCCGACCTTTTGAGATAAAAAAGGGCAGTCCGACAGTCTCTTTCACCACAGAGGAGGAAGAACTTCTCGCACATAAATGCCGATTGACCTTAGTCAGCAAATTCTCAAAAAACAAACCTCAGATTGAGACTATCAGAAAAGAGATCAAGAGGCTATTTCCGATGAAAGGAGATCTGAATATTGGATTGTTCGACTCTAGACATATCTTTCTTGATTTTACCAACAAAGATGATTGCAAGAAACTGTACTACTGAAGGTATATTCCATTTAATGAAGAAGCACTGATGCGCCTATATAGATGGACAAAAGATTTCATACCTACAGAGGAAACAACACTGGCACCGGTCTGGGTGATCTTCCCAGGGCTAAAATGGCACTATTTCCATTGGGAAGCAATTTGTAGGTTAGTTGCACCAATTGGTTACCCTTTAGCTCTTGATAAAGCTACTAACTCAAAAACCAGGCCAAATGTAGCAAAAGTTAGGGTCGAAATTGATCTTGCAAAGCTTGAACTAACTAAAATCAAGCTTATGGCAGTCAATCAATCTCCTGGAAAAACTGAAGAAATTATACAACAAGTAGAGTATGAGGGAGTGCCAGATTATTGTTTTAGCTGTATGATGCAAGGGCATGGAAATTGGAATTGTAGAAGGAATAAAGTAGGGAGTGAAAATCAAATCACTAGCCAAACTCAGAAAACCAACTCCCAACCTGCTAGACAAAATGACAAGAAACCTATTGAGAACAAGCAGAAAGAAAGCATGAATATTAAGTCCCAAAAGATCTACAAGGAAAAGGCTACTAATGACCAAGTTCCTAAAGAAAAAGACTCACCAGACTCTGATAGTATGGACATAATTCATGATAAAATAGAACAATACAATGGAGTAGGAGAGGAAACAAGTACAGAAATGCACATAGAAGAGACTAATGAAAACTAGAAGATGATCAACGGAAATCAAACTAGTTTTACAAAGGAGGACCTAAAATAATTGAGGGCTCAAAGTCAAGAAATGGAGAAGGGCAAAGGTGGTTCATGGAAAACCAAATCCAGATTGTACAAAAGACAACAGACCCCCCACCTCTTAACCAAAATGAGACCCCCTTATCCCAAGAACAAGAAGAAGAAAGAGAAAAAAGTTCAGTTCAAAATCCCAAGTAAACAAGAAGCATGGAATCAGACACAATTGGACCTGGCACACATAGAGGAAATTGGCAATATTGTTGTGATGCAGGGGAGAAAGGCTAAGGAGAAAGGAAACAAACAACTAATAAATTTGATGTTCTAGCTAACAATCTTACTTTGGATGCAGGAAATAACAATGACAGGGCTGAACCTTATGGGGTTGACCATATGTATGACAGCAGCAATGACACTTTTGAATTCAAAACTGCCTCTAATAGCTTGGAGTTGACAAATGTTAATCAGGATAAGTTTAATCACAGTGATGACTCTGACAAAGAGGGCAACCTGACTGTGAGAATAAAATTAAATTTTGACAATGACCATTTAGGGGTCACAGAGTTAACCAACTCTAACAATATGTCACTTAGAGCTCAAATCCTCCAAAGTCACAAAACTGGAACCCCTTGGGGAACCAAAATCACCCATACTAAAATCAATTATTGTTTAGCTTTCTTTCTTGGAATGAAAGGAGTATAAAAACTATGGGTGCTTGGGAAAGACATAAAAATCTTAGAACCCAACATCAGCTCCCTTTTGTTTGCATTCAAGAACCAAAAAGGCAAGCCAAACACCTGACTAAGTACATGTTGAAGCTTGGTTTCAATCAGGCTATCAACAACCTTAATAACAAGATATGGCTCTTTTGGGAGTCAAGCATTAATGTTAACATTATTGAAAACTCTTCTCAGCAAATTACTATGAATATTATCTGTCCCAATAGTTGTACTAACATTTATCTCACATATGTTTATGTTGAATGCACCATATAACTCAGACAACCATTATGGGAGGAACTTTAGAATTTGTCTAACAAACTGAAGGGACCATGGGGGATGATAGGAGATTTTAATGTAATCTCACGCCCTGAAGAGAAGTATTGTGGCAGCATTTACAACATGCATAAAAGCTTAGATTTCTTATAGTGTCTCACAGTTTATGGATTGATTGATGCTAGTTTTGCAAGAGCACAATACACATGGTGCAATAATTGGGGTCATCCTAGAACCATATGGAAAAGACTAGACAGACTAATGTATAATGAACAGTGGTTGGAAACTTACAATGACAGTCAAGTGAATCACCTATCCAGGAAAGGGTCAGACCATGCCCCTTTGCTGGTAAGTGCAAAAAAGGAGAAAATAAGCACTGGCAAATATTTCAAATTCCTGAATGTTTGGTGTGGTCATAAGGATTTTAGGAAAATAGTGATGGAAGTATGGCATAATCCAACTGAAGGAAATGCAATGTGGCAACTGCATATGAAGATGAAAGTAGTTGCCACAAAACTAAGCTCTTGGTCTAGAGAAGCTTTTGGTGACATCTTCAAGGACGCTAAGGAAGCAGAAAGGACCATAAAGGAATTGGAAAAGGGACATACAGATGATAATAATGAGGAAACTAGAAGGGAACTGAATAAAGCAAGGACAAAGTTCACTAGACTGCTCAAAGAGCAGGAGAAAATCTATAGACAAAGAGCTAAAGCTAGATGTCTTAAAGATGGGGAGAAAAATATAGCATACTTCTATAAGGTTATCAAGGATAGGAGAAGGAAATTGAACATCCATACCATACAAGATCAGAATGGTCATAAAATTCAAGGGCATCAGAATATTGCTAGAGCAGCAATTCAACACTTTGAAGAATTATTTAAATACCAAGAATGCAAAGGAAACTTCAGAATATTGGATCAGATCCCACAGGTGGTTATAGAAGAAATGAATAGAATGTTTACAACCAATCCAATTGAACAGGAGGTGAGAGCTGCAATAAAGAGCATTGATCCAGATAGTGCTCCAGGTTCAGATGAATTTGGAGCAAAATTTTATCAGGTTTGCATAGATCTAATCATACCAGAACTGGATAAAGCTATCTTATAAATATTTGAAGGTGCTCCCATCCCAAGGTATGTCTCTTACACCTGCTTAATAATGTTGCCTAAATGCCCCAACCCTCAAACTTTCTCTGATATTAGGCCTATAAGTTTATGTAATATTTTCAGTAAGATAATAGCCAATATCCTGTCTAATAGAATTAGCCAAGTGCTTCCCCATATTGTTTCCCCCAATTAGAGTGGCTTTATACAGGGTAGGTCAATCACTCATAATATATTACTTGCTCAAGAATTGGTTCAAGATATTTCAAAACGTAATAAATATGACAATATTGTTCTTAAACTAGACATAGCTAAAGCATATGATAGAGTATCATGGCCCTATCTATGTAGAGTTATGAGGAAACTGGGGTTCAATGAGGTGTGGATATACTTGGTTTTTAGACACATTTCTAACAATTGGTACTCTATTGTGCTTAATGGAACTAGAAATGGTTTTTTTTTAAGTCCTAGGCAAGGAGACCCCTTGTCTCCAGCCCTGTTTGTAATTAGTGTTGAATTGCTATCTCTTTTGCTTAAAAATCTTTCCTTGGATGAGAATTACACAGGTTACTACAAACCAAGCAGAGGACCAAGTATCACCTATCTGGCATTTGCAGATGATATGATATTGTTCACTTCTAGTAAGCCATCAGATATTAGGAAGGTATTGAAAATACTAACTGTTTATGAGCATGTTTTAGGCCAGCTAATTAACAAAAACAAAATTTGTATGGCTCTATCACCCAAAGCCAATACAGAACTCAAGCACAGAGTAGTCCAGGTCACTGGCATGTACAGAAAGGATTGGCTAATAAAATATCTTGGTTGTCCTCTGTTTGTGGGAAGAATGAAGATTATGTATTTTTCAAAAATGGTTCACTCAATAACTAGAAGAATTCACACATGGCATGCAAAGTTTATATCTATGGGAGGCAGGATCATCCTTGTCAAACACATACTCTTAGCAAGGCCAGTTCATCTTCTAGCAGCTATGAAACCACCAAAGGGCACTTTTGAACAACTGGAAGGGGTAATAGCAAGATTTCTGTGGAATGGCAATGAATCAATGAAGAAATACCACTGGTGCAAATGGGTGAAAATGTGTCTGCCATTAGATGAAGGTGGAGTAGGCTTCAAATGTTTGAGGGACATAAGTAAAGCTTTTATAGCAAAATAATAGTAGAATCTAAGAACCAAGAAATCTATTGGAAGGATTATATACTATCAAAATATTGCACAAGAACAAACCCAGTCATGAGAACAGCAACATGAGTGGTCTCTCAAACATGGAGGGCAATATGCATTATCAAACAGCCAGTGGAGGATAATATACTATGCCAGATTGGTGAAGGAAACAACTCAATCTGGTATGATAACTGGTCAGGAATAGGAGCATTGTTCAAAAAGATACCAGAAGACTATGTTCCTATTTTCCGTAGGCTGAATGAAGTTTATATAGATGGCATATGGAATTGGGATAGAGTTGGATACAAACTGCCATGGATAATCAGAAATGCAGTTAATCACATTGAGATTAACTTCTCAAAACAAACCAATTTGGATACTCAACTCAGACGGTAAATTTACAGTATCTTCTGCATGGAATCTGTTAAGGAAGAAAGCAAACGGAGACTGGCATGACAAAAGAACATGAAAAAAGAAGTTCTCTATAAAGATCAACTATCATTCTAGAGAGTACTCAAAGATAAACTCTCCATAGATGATAATATAGGAAGATTCAAGTTACATGGTCCTTCAATCTATTGCTGTTGTTCATCTCACATAATAGAAATAGCTGAACACTTGTTTGGGCAAAGTGACATAGCTCAGGAAATATGGACAAAGATCTGCCATCCACTGGGTATAAAAGTTCAGAATATCCCTTTGAGACAGATCTTTGTTAATTGTTGGAACCTGAGAGCAAAAAATTAAGTCCTTAATATGATCAAAGGAATGCTACCTCAAATAATATCTTTGGGAAATCTGGAAAGTAAGGTGCAATATTAGATTCAGTTTCATTAAGTTTACTTGCTTATACTCACTAAAGAATATCATAACACACATCTCTCATACTATCAAAGTCCACTTCCCACAAGTTAAGAAGGAATTAGATTGGATCAAGCTGTGCAACAATATGAACAAAAACCGCATAAGGAAAAAGTTTACTTTGATTAAATGGTTTCCCCCTCCCCCTGGTAGAATAAAATTGAATAGTGATAGAAGCTGCATAGGAGATAATTGTGTAGGTGGAGGTGGAGGTATTTTTTGAGATGCTAAGGGCAAAGTGGTTGCAGCTTTTAGCATAAACCTTGGCAAGGGCAAAAGTAACTGGGTTGAGACTAAGGCACTTCAACATGGAATGGAAATATGCATCAGGATGGGCTGGAAAGAATTAGTGTTTGAAGCTAACTCATTGTTGCTAGTTCATGCCTTAAAAAACAAGATCAAAGCACCATGGAATATCAAACATATCATCAAGTGGATTCAATCACAAATGCTATAGAACCAAATTCAAGTTAAACATTGCCTGAGAGAAGCAATTAGGCTGCAGACAAACTGGCTCAAATTACTCACTCTCATGATGACACAGTGTACTACAATGAATTCCAAGAGCTTCCCAAGGTTGTGAGAGGTATCAGTAATATAGATAGATCGGGAATGCCATGTTTCAGAACAAAACTCAAAGCAATGCATAAAACTGGAAATGTCCAGTTTCATTTTGCATCGGAGTAAGGTTTATGTCCCCGCTAGTCATGTACTTTTCTCTCAAATTAATAAAACACCACCTAGGATGTGGTGGTTCCCCCCCCCCCCCCCAAAAAAAAAGTTTGAAAGTACACTAAAAGAGTCTCATGATCATTTGTTAGACACTTGAAGCTATCAAATTAGCTCATACTTGCCCACTCACATGAACTAATTGATTTAAATGTACATAGGCTTTACGTAACATTTGATTTTTATCAAAAAAAAAAAACAAACAAACAAAACAAAGAGTTAAAGTCTCAGTTTCCTGATTTATGGTAGTCAAATGGTACACCCCCGATTTTCGCACGCAAAAATTGCATCGTGAGTTAGTCGGCGTAAGTTCGAAAGAGATTACCTTCGAGGTTAAAAGAGTTTGAACATATTTTTATTAATAGTTGTAAGGGTTAGTCGGCGTAAGTTTCGTCAATGTTGAAATTTTTGGGATAAAATACGGTCCAAGCCATAATATCCCATATTTTGGGTCCAGGTATTGGACCGTCCAACATGAGAAAATTTACCCCAACCCGCAAGAATAAGGTCGTGTACAAGTATACGGATTAAGAGCTCAGTGTATAAAAGGATGAAGTCCCGAAATGATTTAAGACATAAAAGTGTATCGATGATGGTTGGAAATGATATTTTGGGGTGTGCATAAAGAGGATATGGACTATGTAATACTACATGACTATGATAATGAGTATATGAAGTGTGTTAAAGATGATTAACATTTATGTGAATTGAGATCAAGAAATTAATTATGCGTATAATCGATTAAATATAAGAATTTCATGGGAGATAAAGGAATTATTGGATAAGTTCTATTAAGATTAATGCATTTCACGTGGACCATGGTAGCATAAGACCTGGTGACTAATCATTCTCATATGTATCTAATAGTGACATGTATAGGACAACAATTCATGATTTCAAAGTAATGGCAAAAGGGAGGTGGACCCCACAACCAACAATGAAGAGTTATACTTATAATCACTTTTGTAATGAATTTTATTACCACTGATATGGGAATAAAAAGGGATCTTACGGATCTATATCTCTTTTAAAGGAAGACAATTTAAAAGGAGTCTTTGGCTTAGGTACAACTTCATTCACGAGGTCTGATTCGGTTCTAGTTCTCAAGAATTAAGTGGGCAGCCTATATTCTTGGTAACAAAACATGTTGTTGTGTTTTCTTGGCAGCAATTAATGTGCAATTGTATCTCCTGGACAACAACATTTTATTTCCAAGTATAATTCTCCTCAAGAACAACATATGGGTGTTGCTCACCGCTTTGATCTCGTTGTTCCGTTTTATCGTGTAGTTGAATCCGGGATTTCTTCAAAGTGAAGTAAGGTGGAAGAAGAGTAGGTCTTGGCATATAAGGTAATAATTCTCCTCTTCTAGGTGTATTTGAATTTATCCATGTGATAGCTACGTAATTAGGTGAGAAGAATACATAATTCGTACCAGAAATCGTAGTTGATATTGTTATTGTCATGTGGACTATGTGGTGGTTATTTTGAGTTGTTATGTGGGATATAATTTGGTGGAATAGGCTGATTATATTTTTATTGTTCTTATTGACATGGTCACAAAGAAAGAAAAGGGTTTAAGATGTACTTTTGTTAATGGTAGACCGAGCTTGCCGCTCGTTGAATTGTTGGATTGTTTGAAGATTATGAAGTTATTGTTTATTTGGGATGCTATCCTGACTATCTTGAATTTGTGGAGAGTTAAAAAAAAAAAAGGGGAGATGCTTCTCGTTTACCCATAGAATAAGGTAATGATCGAATTACATAAAATACACGGTGTTGAATGACAATAGTACTATGTTCTTTGTTATAGACGAAGGAGCAACAGACGTGAGTTCGCTTGGATATCGAGCAGCGGGTTACAAGGTATGTAGGGTTTTTCCCTTCTCCTCTTGGCATGACTAGAATTGAAATGAGCTTTCATTGAAATGTTATTCCCGTTAACTTGTGTCAACCACGTTCAATAATGATCGAGCTAATCTCTACTTTATATATGACTTGTGTCGAAGTACTTTCTATGGTTCCACATCTCTTTTGGTTATCGATTGAACGACCTTCCATTAACTTGTATCAACCACATTTCAAAATAGTTAAGATCATCTTTTCTCATGAATAGCTTATATTAGAATACTTTCCCACAGTTCGTATCTATTGTTTATCTATTGAAGAACGATATCTGTTATGGTACTCTTCACGTCAAAGTTGAGAAAGTTGTATTGCTATTCATTTCAGTTGATCTTTGCCTCATGTGTAATCCGTATCAAGTATATTTCATATTCTTTACATTTTTGGTCTTCTTGATTGAAAGCTAAAGAAAGTAGCGACAATAATGATAGTCGGAGGATAATGACGATAGGTCACTCCGACTCTTTCCATGATATCTCTTCTGAGGTCAGTCTTGCATTGCACTTATATTTATGTATTTATTCTCAATATTGAGCCGCGCTATAGTCAACTGGGTAGGCACGTAGATGTGCACCTAGATGTATTTCTTTCTCTAGCGCACTGTGTTATGACGGTGGGTAGGCACGTAGTTGTGCATTCCACTGATCAGTTGGGCCGAGATGATGTTATGATGATGAGCTCACCCCACAGAGAGATTTATTATAATTATATGATATGATATATGCCTCCACAGTGAGGAATTATTTTACGAGCATACATTTATATTCATGTTATGGTTATGATTGCCCTCATTGGCTTTGTTCCAAGTTTCAGGTTGTCTCTATATCCCTTCTTATGTTATTTACATACTTTATGTTTATGCTTACCGCCTTACATACTCGGTACATCTTTTGTACTGACGCCCTTTTGTGCACTGTGATCATGCCCACAGGTGCAGGTATATAGGCCGGTGCGCCTCCCCCTAGGGTACCAGAGTTCAGTAGTTGGTTGTCGCACTCCACTTCTCCGGAGTTGTAGGTCAGAGTTATCGGGTAGGATGAATGCATGCATGCATGTATGTATGTATATATGTATGTATGTATGTATATATATATATATATATATATATATATATATATATATATACCCTGTCCAGACTAGTTGACGCATCTTAGTACTCCTAGAGGCTTACAGACTATCAGTCAGTGCATATGTGTTTTGATTGGTCTTGTCGGCCTTCTGGATAGTTGTATTTCTTAGTTATGGCCTTGTCGGCCTTAGATATGCATATATGTATTGTTGGGACTTTTTGCTTGTAGGTTGTTATGTTTTATTCTCATTCTTATCATCTAGCGGCCTTCTAGGCCCACAGTTCATGTTATAGAGTTCAAATATCACAATTGGTTCGCTCGGGCCTTCGGGTGCCGGCCACACTCCCAAGGTTGGGGTGTGACATCAAACTTCGCTTGAAACATCAAAGTCCACCCAAATAAGCTCCAATGGTTTCAATCTATTCAAATTCAATATAACGAATCTAAATTAGTCTGGGGGAACTATTTTGATAATTTTAGGATGCGTTGATGTCAAAGTTAACTCTTGGTCAACTCAAATCTATCTGAATTGACAGTCTGAATCTCGAAACTAAATCTGTAGATACGTTATTCCATAGCTAAGGAATTCGTAGCAATAATCGAAATTTAATTTTGGTATGATTTTCCCTTTTTGGGATTAGGGTTAAATTTCACACTTGAACTCCTAATTTCTACAGGACCCTATGAATCAAATCCCATGAAAAATAGTATAATCGCTAAGGTAGTGTTAGGAATCCGTGTCAAGATTTTTAGGACGAATTCCACCTTTTGATCTTTCAAATCGCGGGCTAGAATTGCCTCAAAACCCCAAAAATCGAACAGTTCTGAAATTTTGAAACTCTAATATTTATAATTGCTGAACTTTCGCAAATGCAGACCCCTTCTGCTCAATCGTGATGCTGCAGTTGCAAACTACCCATCACAGATGCAAAGGTCTACTGGCTGGGCCCTCATCTCAATTACGTGTTGGGCCTTCGCAATTGTGAATGGTCAACTAATACATATTGACCATAACAATTGCAGTCCTAAATCTCTTTTGTAGAGGCTTGGCCCTGTGCCCCTTTTCGACGTATTGGCCGGTAATGCGACGCACTAGCTGACAACAATATCAGTTGCGATGCAATAACTCCAAACTTGTCTGAAACTCACCCAAATCTCTTGGGTCCCAAACCGAGCATGCCAGCAAGTTAAAAAATATAATATAGACCTATGTGAAGTGTAAAATTATCCAATGATACGCTAATACTCCAAAAGAAGGATTGAATTCCAAAATTTGGCTTTTAAGCCTTTCCAAAATAAGATTTTGTTTAAGAACCTTTCCAAACCATTTGAGTTTCAATCCAAACTATCCCACCAAATGCAAAGTCACTATACAAAGCTAACTAAAGTATCAAATCACAGAAAATAGTATAAATGCTCAAAATTGGGGTTCGAGTTGTTACATTCTCCCCCAATAAAAATAATGTTTGTCCTCATGAGTTTAAAAATGTACCTGAAGTCTCAAAATCTATGGCTATTTATCCTTAATGTCCTGCTCCACCTCTCAAGTATCCTCCTTACTCGGATGGTTCCTCTACAATACTTTCACGGAAGAATACTCTTGGACCTCAACTTGTGAACTTGTCTATCCAAAATAGTTATTAGAGCCTCCTCATAGGCCAAATTCTGATCGAGCTGAATCGACTCGTGGTTAATGTCTCGCCCAAAACCCACCCTGGATGCAACATGCATCCTATGCTATGAACAACACTGGAAGCACCTTATAAAATCAATAAACACTTATTCTCTTTCAATAGTCTTTTAATATTTATTTAAAACAATCATTTATGCCTAACTGAAAGCATACTCATACTTTTAAAAAAAAATCAGCGAAAGTTTAATAGAAATAAGATGTCATAAAATGTGGAAAACGCCCAACAAGTCATACGAGACTTCGATAATCTACCCACAACATAACGTCTAACTATAGAACTTCTAAGAAACATAAACAGAGCCTAACACATCGGGATGCAGCTCGGAAACTAAGACAATAATACTAGATAGATAGGGTGTCCCACGAACAAGGATGTGGGCTTACTAATTAGTCTGAAAGGCAGCAAGTGCTCCTACTCTGTACGCATATCACGAACCTGCTCTTCTACGTTACCTGACACACCATAAAAAACAACAATGGTATGTCTAAGTACTGGGTACTTAGTGAGTGTCTAAGGAGCAATAGTTGACAAAACAAAATAAGATAGTGAAATCAGTAAATCAGTATCTATGAAACAGTTTAAAATCCAGAGACAGAGTACGACACCAAACTTAGTAAAAATCATCATAGAGAAACCAATAATGAAGAATACATCAAGTTGAACTCATTCACCATTTACCATATCAAGTCTTTCACTTACGAACCTGAAATCATTAACAAGCCAACTTATAGGAAATCAAAGAATCAATACATGCCAACTCAAAGGAGGGAAAAATCATTTGATATACCGGGGTTACCATCTCTCAGAAGTTAATCGTCCTCTGGACTAGCACAACAATGGATGCACCGGGCTACACGTCTCGGAGGTCAATCATCCTCTGGACTGACATAGCAATGCCCAAAAGCGATACGTTAGGATCCATAATGGCTAATCGTCCTCTGGACTAGCACAGCTTGCCCATTCAGGCCCAAACACAAACAAATACAAGTCATGGCATATTAGTCGAATCATCAATCATGGCTTATAGCCGAATTCACTTCTCAAGTTATCTTCTCACAATAGAGGTATTTAAAGTCATAGCCAATTTAGAAACCTTATTCTCACTTTATTCAATTTCTAATTCCGTAAAAACCCATTAAACGGCAAAATGTGTTTACAGTTTCAATCTTTAGAAAATAAGTTCAATCATCCCATAATGGGGCAAAAAACGTTTATCACAATAATATAATTCATATAAGATTCGATGCGGGCATGACCTTACATGCGCATAACCTTGTTCAAATACCATCCTCAATTCGAAAATAAGTTCAACAAAGGACAACCACCAAACTAGGGTTTCAAAGTATACAACGACCAAAAGAGGATTCCCAATACCAAATCATGCTTTCAAAATAATTTTAAACGTAGAAATGTTTCAAACGATGTTTTCAAAGTCTAGATGGATATCAAAATGTTTTCAAAATATAGCCATACTTTAAAAGAAGATTTCAAAAATGTAGACATACCTCAATTCCTGCTCAAACATATTCCTCCAAGTTCAACAAATCATTCTATAATGATTATTAGTGATAAAGTTCGGAACTTTAACTAAATTCTAAGAGTTCCTACCCTTATCGAAAAATTAGGGCTTTTTCGTGCCCAAAAACTTGTTCTTGGATCCCCCATGAATTCTTATTGTTTTTGATACCCCCAAATCCTATAAATAATCTTAGTAAGGATCAAAGAACATACCTTTAAGAAGTTTTCCAAAGTCTCCTTCAATTTCTCTTTTCGCCTTTTCAAGAATCTATGGTTTTGAAGGATGAACTAGTGTTAATTTGATGTTATATTGATGTTTTAAAGATGGGAAGTGATCAAGAACTTACTTTAGATGTTTTAGGGAAGCCTTAGGGTAGTTTTCTCTCAAAATGTCGGCCAAAACGAAGTAGGGAAGAGTTATAACGAAGTTTTAAACTTATAGGGTTCGAAACTAGAAAAACGGGGTTGTACGTGTCACACCCCAATTTTCGATAGGGCATGATGGGCACCCGACCCTTACTTAGGGCCGAGCGAATCCGCTGACTTTCGTGTTACTCATAATCATACTGGGCCCTCAAACCATGAAATGAGTGCACATGCTTTTCATCTTTTTCAAATCGAATAAAGTCTGTAATCATATAAAATCTGTAATATACTGCATAATGATACATCGGCTTACAGAGCGGCTTACGAAACTGACTTATTATATACATGACTCTGTTTGCAAAGTCTCTAACATAACTCAAGATACCATATCGTAAACACTCTGACTCGGCAGCACTCCGGGAGGAAGTGGAGCTCGCCAATCCAGCTGGAACATCTTCTACTAATGCCTACTACTCATCCGTATATACCGCGTGGCATGAAACGCGGCCCCCAAAGAAAAGGGGGTCGACGAAATATGTCTTACCGAGAATGTAAAGCATGAAATACAGTAAACAGGGTCATACTGAAATAAGGAGTATAGAGAATCATAAGGCTTGCCTCTGAAACATAAATCATGCATGTCAAAATCATGTAGTACATATGCATATACATAACGTGTCCCGGCCCTCTAGTGAGGGACTCGGTAGATAAAATCATCATATCATGTACATATAACGTGCCCCGGCCCTCTAGTGAGAGACGCGGTAAATAAAATCATCATATCATCATGTCATCATATCATCATGCCATCATATATATATATATGTATATATATATATATATATATATATATAGTGAGGGACTCGGTCAATAGCGTGTCCGGTCCTCTAGCGAGGGACTCGGTGGAGGAGATCCTGTCTGTATCATGTATATCATACTTGGCCCATCCTGTGGGCTGGCGCCATCATCATATCATATAACGTGCCCCGGCCCTCTAGTAAGGGACGCGGTGAATAACATGCCCCGGCCCTCTAGTGAGGGACGCGGTGAATAATGCAGTAGAGTTGCACGAATACATGCCCTGGCCCGGGACGCAGTGAAAGGAGTAATAACAGCTCGCACGAGCAGAGTAGTGAGAAACCACATGCATACAAATCATCAAATCCAGACTCAATAGATAAGTAGTCAAGTCAACGCTCGAGTATCAAACGATAGTCATATCAAATCCGTTCTAAATATCATTAGGGCTGCATTAAAAGGAATGTGAGGGATCGTAGACATGTATCAAGCCAATCCGAGCCCGCCCATGAAAGTTACGGGCATTATACGTTATAGAATCGTATGCGAACATATCAAAGCAATCCGGTTCCGTCTATGAAAGTTACGGACATTATTAGACATAGAATCCTTTAAGAACAAAAATTCTCTTTTTTTTTGCAACATTGAAATCCAATCATACAACAGACATAAGAACCATAATTCTACCACATTAAGAATGCCAACATTAAAAGGTGATTAAGAATCGTAAGAGTAGAGTTACCCCGAGGCTCGTATCACATCACATCTTACTTACGTCTAAGACATGCCAAAAGAAATAAAGGGTAAGCTTTACATACCTCGTCCGCTTCCTAAGCTAGTCCGAATTTAAGTCTCGGCTTCTCACGATCTACAACAACGTCATTAGATACCAAACATTAGCCCTAGGCACTTAGGAATCCAATTCCAAGCCATCACTTTATTTACAAAAATTTGGGCAGCATTTCCCCTATAAATTCAACAAACCCCGAGAATTCAACTCGGCCAAATCGTCAACAACAATATCAACAACCATACTAGCAACATCAACAAGCAATTCAAAACGCATTCTAACATTAGTAATTCTTTTCCATATAATTCGACGGCATTTCATTTACATTCAAACCAACCGCATACAATCAAACCAACACCAATGGTCACACATTCAAGTACTAATCCGCGATCATTCAAAAAAGATTCAAGAACACTTCAAACAATCCACACAACATTCCACACGGCCCAACCAACTTACAACCTCACCCGAAACCTTCCAATTTCCATAGAAACAATAACAACACATTTCTTTCTTCCAAATTCATGAACTATGCCAACAATTCACACGTTAACAACATCATTCCCTTAAATACAAGAAACTATATTAAAATCACATTAACTTCCAAATCAGCCCACACGTTTATAACTTCAACTTGGATCATTAAACATTCATTTTACATCATAGAATCCACAACAACAACAACCAAAACACTAAGTAAAATTAGTTCATTCTTTGCCACACAAAAAAGTCCATATTCGGCCACAACATCAACACCATGGTTTCATGAATTTCATTCATTTCCACATACTACAACATGTACAAATCATCCATAACACATGAAAAAGGAGATTGAACCATACCTCTTCCACTTAGTTCTTCAACTTAGCTAGGGTTGCACCTTGGATTAATTCTTGTTCTTGCTACTCCAACGACTACTCCATGTTGTTATACACCTTCTAAGGAGTTGAAATGATTGAAGAAAATAATTTTTTGATCACTATTCATGGTCTTCAATTTTTGCTTGCCATGGCCGAAAGTCTCCAAGCTTTTTCTCCAAG
Organism: Lycium ferocissimum; assembly: GCF_029784015.1. Classification (NCBI taxonomy): domain Eukaryota; kingdom Viridiplantae; phylum Streptophyta; class Magnoliopsida; order Solanales; family Solanaceae; genus Lycium; species Lycium ferocissimum. Next base: position 52,681 of record NW_026725560.1, read on the forward strand.
CTTCTCAAATGTTCTAAGTGTTGAAAAGATGAATAATATGCTTACTTAGTCATCTTTTAATCACATATAATATGCATCCATGTGGCCCATGGCCCACACCCCACACATGGCCACATATGGCCATTTTCATGAAATAACCAACTTTCCATAATTAACTTTTAACCCCAAATTTTTCTTAATATTCCATCCAATAAAATTATAAGCAACTTGCGCCTTAAAACAAAGTCGAAAAATAGCCTTGTCCTTAACTTTCCGCAATTAGATTGGAATATCCCAATGTACAAAATACGGGATATAACATCCTTCCCCCCTTTAAAACATTCGTCCTCGAATGTTAAATTAGTCTCATAAAGTCTTATAAGGATCTCGGGGGGTTTCCTTTATTACTATAATATGCAGTCTCATCTACCAATCATATTTCTTCTTCATCTTCTCTTCAGCTTCTCAAGTCATCCCCTTCCTGTTATTACTCCGCCACAATGCTTTAACAAAAGTCACTTGTTTAGTACGCAACCTTCTTACCTTACGAACAATGTAATAAGGTCCAATACATCTCGGGTTAAACTTCTCCTTCTTGTCGAATCTCATTATATCTTTCATGGGTGGTATTCAAGCATACCCGCTCGCCAATTTGGAATTCTAAGTGTCGACGTCGATTGTCGTCATATGATTTTTGTCGTCTCTGAGTTGCTAATAGCCGTCCCCTGCTTTAACTATCATCAGCTAGTATCATCCTGAAAGAACTTGACACGTAAACTCACTCTCTTTTAGTAGCTAGCTAGCTCTGGCCATCTTGCTTAAATCATCTTATAATCTCCCTTTATACAACTTGTAACATTCTAGGCACATTATCTCGTGTCATTTCTTTACCTTTAATTCGAACTCTTTTATCGTCCCTTTGCTCAGATCTTGCTCTTCAACTTTTCGGTCACACATTACGTTGCAATCTTCACAAGAATATGCGAAGGTGCTCAAATTAGCCCAAGAAAATACCTTAGCGTGGCTTCACTATTCCTTACGTCTTAATTCGTCTTGTCCCCTCTTATCTTACACCCGGTATCGCGATAGATCTTTGGTTCAACCATAGCCATGTCCTGTTTGCCCTTAGTACTAATTCTGTCTCGGCACTTTAGCTTAAACCACCTTTACATCTTCCTTAATGCACCCAGAATATTATCACCGTATTGTTATTACTGAATCCAAACTTTCCTTATTAAGCGTTTGCTTGGTCTCATCCCTAGCATATAAATATTCATAGGTAACATAACTACCCTTGTACGACCTGTATAAAGTACATTCCATCTTAGTCATGGTCTTTCCGTCCCCTGGTTCATTCTGTCCTAACATTCGCTTGTAGCCTAGCCTGTCATACTCTCTTCCCTTCCTTTATTCACTCCTTTGATTTTCTCACTTCTTACTATAGGCGGTCTTCTATTTTTCTCCCTTGCTACTTATAGGTCGCAGTATCATTAGCGAATAACTCTATTGCCCATATCTTAGCCTCTAATCCAGCATAGCAGTATTGTCTTTCACAATGTCTCTTTAAGTTACCCGTTACCATTCTCTTGTCGTATTTTCTTCTCTTTATAAGCACCCACTTTCCAATGCCACATCATTCACAGCCTTTACAAATGATTTCCAACACTGTCTCAAATACCGTTCTGGCTTCTACCCATTTATCGCTGGCTTTCAGATCTTACTAACTTGCCTCAGCAAGTAATCTTACCTGTAGCCCAAGCATCTGTATCAAATATATTGTAGTGTCGATTGTCCCATCTTATACTTGCATCTCTCACACCCGCTTCCCCCCCTTAAGGGTGTACTTATACTACTACCCGATTACACTTTGCCCTATGTCCATATTTCCAATCTCAATAGGAGGCACTTTTATTCCGACATTTTTGATCCCCTTGCCTTGCATCTACTCACTTCCTTTATTTTCCAAATATCATTGTACTAGAACCTTCCAAACTTAACCTGTCATAAAAATAGCATCAGCTTGCCTTGTAACATTTGTGCTCTTTATTTTTCTTTTCACTTGAACTCCGTTACCCTGTTCGATTAATGCCTTCCGTATACCGCAACGTTGGTGGCCGGAATACACATATCCGTTGATACAGCCATGTATAGGATATCAGGTGCATACCCATATATATATATATAATTGCTACGATCTTGCTTACAAAATATTGCCAAACGCTCTTCAACTTACCCTGCTTCTAGAGCTGTGATGCACCTTCTTTCTCTTCATCGGTTCAGTCTGCCTCGTCTTATGTGACCTCTTAAGGTTTCTGCCCACTCCGTATACTCTAATTTCCCTTAGGCTACTCTAGCTTCTCATTTGCTTCTTACGTCTGAATTTGTTAAGACTCCAACTTACTCCAGATTATGTGACGAAGGTCATGCGATGAGGTGGACGCGATCATACTAGCATTAAAGCATCGTATTTCGTCAGAGTTCCAAGGTTAAGCGTGCTGGAGTGAGAGAAATTTTAGGATGAGTGACCCCCTGGGAAGTTTTCTCAAATTTCGAAACGTTCTCATAACACATCTCCCTTTTAATTAGAAAGGGTCTCTTACTCTTCTGACCCCACAATTACTATGTTGCCCTTTTTAATCCTCAATATTCATCTTTCACCTATGTGTATAACTAGTTTCTGTCCTAGATTTCCAGATTCCCAATGGTAGCGAACGCACCTTCGTCGTCGTTACTTATAAACACTCGGTTATCGGCCTTTGGATTAATTCTTGTTCTTGCTACTCGAACGACTACTCCATGTTGTTATACACCTTCTAAGGAGTTGAAATGCTTGAAGAAAATAATTTTTTGATCACTATTCATGGTCTTCAATTTTTGCTTGCCATGGCCGAAAGTCTCCAAGCTTTTCTCCAAGCTTCTCAAATGTTCTAAGTGTTGAAAAGATGAATAATATGCTTACTTAGTCATCTTTTAATCACATATAATATGCATCCATGTGGCCCATGGCCCACACCCCACACATGGCCACATATGGCCATTTTCATGAAATAACCAACTTTCCATAATTATCTTTTTAACCCCAAATTTTCCTTAATATTCCATCCAATAAAATTATAAGCAACTTGCGCCTTAAAACAAAGTCGGAAAATAGCCTTATCCTAAACTTTCCGCAATTAGCTCGGAATATCCCAATGTACAAAATACGGGATATAACAGTACGGCAGTTGTGTGTCACACCCCCATCCAGGTCCGGTACCTATGCACCACACAAGGCCAAAATCTTATCAGAGACAGGTTTTGTGCATGCCACTCGTGCGACGTATGAGTGTTCCAACAAGTGACATCGTTCAGTAAAATAGGCATAACTCCTAGCACAGAGCTCCGTTTGAGCTCCACCATATATTATTGTAAAGTTATTTCAAAGATTTACAACTTTAATATTTTAAGTTTTCTCAAATTGATGATGTATTTTCATGTAATTAGGCTGGAAGTCAGACCTACCGCCAACTTAGTCGATTCTATAGAATCTTATGTACCTCACTGTTTATCTTGACTTTAAAGCAACTATTTCCACCCAAACTCCTCGCGATAAGACTTCATATGAATAAAATATCACATTAATACTCATTTAACACAATCACACCTACCCCAAATTTACGAATTGTTACAGTTAATAACCTGAATGACATGCTTGGGTCTCTGGAGTATTTTTGGGGCAAGGAACAAGAAAATTGAATGAACTCCTGATAAACCTGGTACTAAATTCAATTTGTAAGTCACTGTTTCCCTTATTGCCAAACCTAATGACACCTTTCATGGGTGAAACCTTCAAAAGTACCATATAGAACTCCAAATCACAAACTCTGGAGAGGACTTTTACCTACTCTGAGCTATCTTAAGCCGATCTTCTATTACTTCACCTTGTCCAAAGCTTGCTGCATTATCTTTGGACCTAAAACTTCCTCTCACCTTTTTTAAACCAACCGACTGGAGAATGATACTTCCTACCATATAATGCCTCATGCAATGTCGTCTCAATCTTTTGGACTATTTAGCTGTTATTGTAGGAAAACTCCACCAAGTTCAACTGACCATCCCAATGACCTCTAAATTCAATGGCAAATGCTTTCAATATGTCCTCCAATGTATGAATGACCCGCTCAAATTGAGCATCAGGTTTTAGGTATAATGTCTTACGGTTCGCTTTTACGCGGGTAAGGCATAAAAGTTAATACAAGGGTATTGGTGCTCTAATTGGATTCTAGTATTTTTAGAGTTGCCACCTAATTTATTATGAAAAAATAGGAAAACCTGGTTTAAAGATTTTTTCAAAATAAGTAAAAATCTTTTGGACCAAAGTTGGAGGTAAGGGTTCGGGTGATCTCCTAGGGAAGGTTTTACGCACCCTAGTTGTCACGACCCAACCCCGTAGGCCGTGACTAGTGCCCGAGCTGGACACTCGTATACGCCTGTTAACTATAATCAGCCCACAACTAGCATTATAAAGAACTTATATATAAAAGGCAAGACGTCGTTTCAAAACTGTCGCATATACAGACATATCATAGCAACCTGTCTCCTGAGGAGTTACAACTTTCGATAGATAATATCACACATAAGCCGGCAAGGCTAACATAACATGTGGGAACACCCCAACTATATACATACGCAAGCCGGTAAGGCTGCTATTACATATAGCATCCCAAGACGTATATACATACGCAAGCCGCCAAGGCTGCCACTACGAATGGGAACGTCCCAAAACATAAATCGTACGTACGTAACCGACGTAACTATATACAACCCACACATATGTCTACAGACCTCTAAGAGTAACAACAGTATCATATGACGGGACAAGGCCCCGCCGTACCCCTGGATAAGCACATATATACAACAAGAGGATCTGTACCAAAAATATGGGCTCCGGGACAAGGGACACTCCCGAAAGCGGAATAGATATCCTAAGGCGGCATCGCCAAAACGAGCGTACGCCTGCGGGCATGAAACGCGGCCCCCGAAGAAAGGGGTCGCACGGAATATGTACCGAGCATGTAAAGCATGAAATACGAAGACGGGATCATACTGAAATAAGGAGTATAGAAAACTAGCACAATAAACAGAAAACCACAAGACTTGCCTTTGAAACATAAATCATGCGTGTCAATATCATACCCAACTCATTATGGGACTTAGTGACATAATTAGATAATCATCCTGTACATATGCATATATATAACGTGTCCCGGCCCTCTAGTGAGGGACTCGGTGAATAGAATCATCATATGCCATCCTGGCCGCCATCCCCGTATCATCATATCATCATGTCATGATATCATCATATACATATACATATAACGTGTCCCGGCCCTCTAATGAGGGACTCGGTGAATAATGCAGTGGATCTGTGCACGAGAACGTGTCCTGGCCCGGGACTCAGTGAAAGATGTAATAACAGTATGCACGAGCAGAGTAGTGAGTAACCATATGCATATAAATCATCTTTTGAGACTCAATAGATAAGTAGACTAATCAACGCTCGAGTATCAGGATAATAGTCATACTCAGTACTCTTTGAATATCATTATGAACTATATCAAAATAAAGCCTCAGGGATCATAGCCATGTATCAAATTAATACGAGACAGCTTATAAAAGTTATGGTCATTAGTCATTATAGAGTTTTTCAGGAATAGAAATTTCATGAATCATTTACTATCCGATCATATAGAGCTCGAGGGCAGTAGCTTGACTATTTTAAAAATTCTAATATCAAGAAGTGAATAAGAATCATAATTCATGCTCGAAACTTATGAATAGAATTACCCCAAAGCTCGTATCGTTTCATACTTACATCTAGGACATGCCAAAAGAAAGAAAGGATAGGCTTTACATACCTTTAGCGTTTACTCGCAACACAACACGTATACGCTGCCCAATGGCATCTCAACCTATATTAAGACGTCAAGAACTACGGTTAAGCTACGGGGGAATTCAAAACGTATTCTAACGTTAGTGACTCCTTTCTAGATAATTAGACGACGTTTCGCTTACATTCAAACCAACTACATACAACCAAGCCAACATCACTAATCATGCATTCAAGTATCAACCCGAGACTATTCAACATGACTCGAGGACACTCCGGACAGCCCGTACAACACTCCAAAACAGCCCAACCAACGCACAATACAACATATAATTTCAACAAGAATAACAACAACACATTCTTTCCTTCCAAATCCATGAACTATACCAACAATCCACACATTACAATATTATCCATATAAACGCAAGAAACTATATTAACAACATACTAACTTCTACAACAGCCCACCAACGATTTCAACTCCAATTTGAACCATCAAACACTTTCATTTTCATCATAAAATCCATAACAACAACAATAAAAATACCAAGCAAAATCAATTTACCATTTCTACACAAGCGGCCCCTACACGGCTTCAACACCAACACACAAAGTTCCATGGATTTCATTCATTTCTACACACTACAACACGCACAAACCATCCATAATACATGCAAAAAAAGATTAAACCTTACCTTTAACACTTAACTTCTCAACTTGTCTAGAATTTGTGCCTTGAATCAATACTTGTTCTTGTTGCCCTAGGATCAATCCCACGTTGTTATACACCTTCTAAAGAGTTGAAATGCTTGGAGAAAATTATTTTTGATCAATACTCAAGAGCTCCAATCTCGGCCAGCCATGGCCGAGAGTCTCTCTCTCTATCTCTTAAGGTTTCTCAAGTTTGTAGGTGAAGAAATGAAGTGGATGGTTGATGAATGAATCATCAACTTTCTATATATAGGATGTCCATGGGCTGGACATGTGTCCCACCCAAAGTTTGAGCCAATTACACTTGGCCATGTCACGGTTGGGGCCCACACTGCCACTTATGGCTTAATTAGTGAATAATTAAACTTTAATCCCACTTAATAATCTAATCATGGTTAATTAATCCCTAATCTCCAACAATATTTCCATACCAAAAAAAAATTTATAAGCAACTTGTGCATTAAAACAAAATTGGAGGTTAAAAGTCTCTACCTCGTATCCCAACATAGGCTTGTCCTTAACTTGTCGCGATTAGCTTTAAAGTATCCCTATGTACAAAAGCACGGGATATAACACTAGTATTAAAGATCCGTAGAATACAGTGGACCTACGAGATTCAAAGTGTGATTTAACTGTATTTATTTGTTTAAAATGTTTAACTTTCCGCAAATGTCATTCTTGTTCATATCATAATTTTAAAAAAAATTCGGCAAAAAGTCCCCTTATAAAGGGGTTTTTGGGTTTAAAAATTCACGTAAGTGTTCAACTCACTTTATTGCCAGACTAGGACACATCCGGGATTTCTCCTGAATAGAATTGCTACTGTTCTAGTCCTAATGAGATGAGTTTAGTTCTTACGGGTTTTATTTTTTATATAAGAAAATATGAAGTATTCTCCTATATATATATATATAGAAAAAGAGAAGGTTTTAGTAAGTCCAAGTTTTATCATTTTTTTTTTCTTGAAGCCCATAAAGTTGAACCATATTCCAAGTCCAAAGTCCATCATGACTCAATTTGGTCCAAGACAACCCTCTTATTTCATCCGTGTAATGTTGGGCTTCTAGGCGCAAAGTCTTTTTTCAGAAAATGTATCCAAGTAAGAAATTCAAGTGATCTAGACTAAGTGTTTGGGCTTCCAGGGCCAAATGTTTCTTTTTGTCCTTAGTTCACAAACCTTTGATCCAAACAATCTCCAAATCCCTTTAAGTCCAAGTAAACGCGGTACGTTTTTGTCCCAAATAGGACCAAAGCTTTAAGCTTACCAAAACCCAGATTTTCTCAAAGTGTTTAGAATAATTTTTACAAAATGCAACAATTCCACTGTTTTGGACAATATTAGGCTACCTCATGATATTTTTTTTTTTTTGTAAGCAGCCCAGTTTCACTAGTGGGCTTAAGGCCCAAAACAGTCCAATTACTTCAAGATAATAATTTTTCACAACAACGGGCGGAAGGCCCAATTCCCTTTACCGCTTGAATCCATTTTTGAAATCATTTTTCGCCCTTATTTAAACATCAGCCCAATTTTTAAACAGGAAAATAAACAAATACCCCCTCAACGTACACTCGGATTAATTATGACACACCCAACTTTTGCGGATGACCTATTACCCCCTGGCCTTATTTTTTTACGTATTTTTGTACCCTTTTTCAGCTGACGTGGCACAAAAAATTTTGATGCCCAGTTGCACAATGGAGAGTGTTCCACACTCTCCGCCACATCGACGCCATGTCAGTGCCACATCACTGCCACATTGGTGCCACTTTTCCTTTCTTTTTTTCATTTGATTTTTCTTTTATTAATTATATTTACACTAATTAACCTCTAATTAACCATTAAAGCCTCCATTAATTTTATCTTCTTCATCACTAAACCCTTCTTCTTCTTCTTCTTCTTCTTCTTCTTCTTCTTCTTCTTCATTTCAAGAAATCAATCAACCCATATTCTTCTTCCATTAACACATCAAGTAGCAACAGTGGGTACACCAACAATATATCCAAGTACAAATGCCAACAATGGGTATGTCAATCCTATCCGAATCAGGATGACAAGTAGAATTCGATATCTACCAACTACACATGGCATCAAGCCAACACAATTAAACAATCAAACACACATAACGGGGTGGCTAGTCCCACGCACAAAGGTCAATCTACATTATTACCACTTCCTTAAATCAGCCTATTAGCTTAGAACAAGTAATCTCACCTTACACTCACAATCATTCGTCACAACTCCTTTTAGAACTCAATCACAATCGTTGGTGTATTTTAGCCTCCCATCTATCAACTAGGTTCACTAATAATAGCATAACACAAAAATCACATATTACGGGAATTTCTCGTCATTAGACACAACAATAGGTTTCACCCACTACTTCCAAGTCACATATATCCACCGATATTAACGAAAAATCACATCAAAAAACCTAAGGAATCGATAGGCCAAAGCCCGAACACACAAATCATACAACAATACCATCCAAAGATTCCATCCCAAATGTCCAATTCCTATACATGCATTCTCCGTTCCTTCTAATAAACGAATATATGAAACTAACCGGAGTCTACCGAAAGGGAAGCCATAACCTACCTGGCAGCCGAACAGATGTCACGAACCGACACGTTGCCTTGTCTTTCGAAGCATCTCCAAATAATCAAACTCTATCACATATGAATTCTATGTAAGAAACCATGAATAATGATATCCATATTGACTACTTTCTATTCGGGTTAAATTCCAACCCTTAATTTAGGAAAAAAGGGCCCTAAGGGCAAAACGGGGATTTTATGACCAAAATATCAAACTCAATACTAAAAGGTCAAACCCCATTACTTTACTCATAGGACTACTCAATTAATTCTTAAAATTATCATTTATATGAAAACCCCCTAATTTAGGTCTAAGAAACCCTAACTTTGATTTAAGAATTTCAACTCTAGAATGGAAGATTATTGGTTAACAAGCCTAGGTATATCATTATCTAGCATAAATAGCAACATTAACATCATTAATTCACAATTTAGGAAGCCAATTCATTTTTAGAACTCTTTCATGAAAAACCCCAATTTTGGGTTGAAGAACCCTAGGTTTTGCATAGAGATTTTTGGAAGAGGAAGGGTTTTACAAAACCAAAATGATGGATTAATTAATGCAAATTATTAAGCATGAGATTTAGACCTTACCCATAGGAACAATCTTGAGAAATAATTAAGGATCCATCATCCCCATGCTTCCAAGAGAGAAGGTATACTAAATGAGGTCCAAATCTGACATAGTCTCTACTTTCCTCGATTTTTGTGCCACGATAACCTCAAAATTCTGATTGGATGGTACCATTGGATTCCTCGTGATATTTCCTTGAATTTTGGATGAGGGAGATATGAGGGTTTTAATATTACTACTGCTTCAGCGGTCAAACTGCTGCAGCGGTCCTAAGGGCTCTGTAGCAGTCTTTTGCCTCAGCGGTAAAGGGTCCGCTGTAGTGGTCACCAGACACCAGATGCCCCCGTTTTTCGATTTTTCGCCCTGGAACTACGAAAGCTCATCCGGAACCCGATTTTGACAAACCAAATATGTAGATATAGGTAAAAACGCGCTTCAAACTCATTCGCGCAATTGAAATTCCCAACGGAGATACCTTTGACTAAGTCAACTCCCAAGAGGCCAAAAACCAACTTTCCAACCCGATTTTCGATAATCATCCCAGGTCCGATTTCAAAAAATGAAATATGCATCCACATGTAAAAACACGCTACGAATGCGCCTGTGACCTTAGATTTCCCAACGGAGATACCGTTGACTAAGTCAACTCCTAAACCTCAATAACCATTCCCAAAGCAAGTCCCAAAATGCACTCGAGTGCATTGGGAGCCGAACCAGTCCCACCAATGCGTCATAAATCAGTCTATGAACCTCTCGAAATCGATGGATCTCCGAATGAAATCCGTTCACCCAAAAGTCAACTCTCGGTCAAACTATTTTCTCTTAAAGCCAAATTTTCTAGAAAACATTCCAAAGCCCAAAACGATGCCTAGGGAGTCATGCCAACTATCTTCTCGGGTCAAAATAGTTCTAACGAGACTTAGGAACTGGTCAACGAGGGCAAAAACGAAAGAATCACGGTAATGACAAAACGAGTCATTACATCAGCTACCAATTAAACAGTCGCTCGTCGTCGAGCGAAGAACGAGAGTAGGAGAATCTTACGGTAACCAAGGAAATCATATCATAACCAACACGAAGCTCTTACAACAAGAAGCAAACCCAAACCGCCATTCCTTCGCACTTAGCCAAAAGACCCAATTACAATGTCTCTGAAACACACAACGGATCTCTCATAGATAAATCAAATAGCACGAACCTTTAGACATAACTAATCATAAAACATTCAGAACTGGTAAGATATTTTGAGCTAGTCGCTCCTTGAATCACAATTTCTCAGAAGTACACAATGCAAACCAAAACCATGACTTACTCTTTCCAAAAGGGAATACTAAATCTTCCAGAAAACTCTAAGCTATTTCATCGAAACTTGTCTTTCTCGTAGCCGACTTGGTCAGTCTTAAGTCTCCTTAACTCTTCAAATCACTTATCTAGGAACTTACCATCGAATATTGCATAGAGCAAGATCTGCCAACATCCAATGATCAGAACGGAGCCTTATCACAATCCTAGAATCTCTCCGAAGCACAACCATTAGCATTATAACCCATTGTACTAATCGAAAGCCGGCCTACGGTGAAATACCACGAGGACTTCTAATAACAAACCTCAAAAATCAGGCGTTCCTTATCACATCCGTTTAAACTGATTTACTTGGAACCCGTCACCCTCTTACCGTGCATAGTAAACCATTAGTTACCGCTCTTGGCTCTAAAAGCTGAAACTTACCCAAATTGTTCTAAAGGTACCGAATAACTAAATCTTACGAATGAGGCCTCAAATTCCTAAACATTACCCAACGTGCCCATGGACTTCCTACTCAAAGCATCAACAACCACATTGGCCTTGCCAGGATGATACAAAATATTCAAGTCATAATCTTTTAACAACTCCAACCACCTCCTTTGTCTGAGGTTCAACTTTCGCTGCTTGAAGATATATTGCAGACTCTTGTGATCAGTAAAAACATCACAATGCTCAGCATACAGATAATGACGTCAAATTTTCAAAGCAAAAACCACCGCCGCCAACTCCAAGTCATGAGTCGGGTAATTCTTCTCATGCTTTTTCAACTGTCGCGAAGCATAAGCAATCACCTTAATTCTAGAAGCATCACAATACACCACATATCCACTAGACCCAGAAGGTAAAGTTAAAATAGGAGTCGAAGTCAATCTTGCCTTAAGCTCTTGGAAACTCTTTTCACAAGCTTCGGATCACTGAAACTTAGCAGTCTTCTGCGTCAACTTAGTCGATGGAGAGGCTATAGATGAAAATCCTTCCAAAAACTTTCTGTAATAATTTGCCAAGCCCAAGAAGCTACGAATATCAGTCACACTCGTGGGTCTAGGCCAATCCTTCACCGCTGAAATTTTCTGAGGATCTACCTTGATACCGTCACCAGATACCACATGACCCAAGAAAGCCACAGACTCAAGCCAAAATTCACACTTAGAGAATTTTGCATAAAGCTTGTTCTCCTCGATTGTTGTCAAAGTTATTCTCAAATGATTAGCATGATCCTCACGACTTTTAGAATACACCAAGATATCATCGATAAGCACAATAATGAAGCGATCTAGATAAGGCTTAATCACACGATTCATCAAATCCATAAATGCAGCAGGCGCATTAGTCAACCTAAAGGACATCACTAGAAACTCAAAGTGCCCATAAGGAGTACGAAAAGCAGTTTTCGGAATATCCTCCTCCTTTATCTTTAATTGGTGATACCCAGACCTTAAGTCAATCTTTAAAAAGATCTTAGCACCTTGAAGTTAGTCGAACAGATCATCTATCCTAGGCAAAGGATATTTATTCTTAATGGTCACCTTATTAAGCCGGCGATAGTCAACATACATCCTAAGGGAACCATCCTTCTTCCTAACAAATAAGACTGGAGCACCCCAAGGTGAGGAACTTGGTCGGATGAAGCCCTTATCCAATAAGTCCTTTAACTGATCCTTTAATTCCCTTAGCTTCGCTGGAGCTATACACCAAGGAGGGATAAAAATAGGTTAGGTGTCGAGAATAGCATCAATCCCAAAATCAATAACTTTAATATCATAAAAAGCTTTTAAAAATCATGAACTTCTAGCTTTTGAAAACAAGGAGGTTATGAAAACATTTATGGACTCATAACATAGGAATCATGCCTTTGAAAAAAAAGGGACGAGCCTTAACATACCTGTTCAGCCTCCAATTATCTACACTTATTTGTCCGAGCTCGCAAGTCTACATTTAAGAGGATTCACACAATCATTAGACTCATCGTAGTATATTTGTGCTAAGCTCTCAAGTCAAACTATTTTATATCCTGCTGAAAATCGGACAACATCTCCCCTGTTTATATGCCTAGCCCAGAATCTCAATTCAGCAACCAACAACAACAACAACAATACCGACATCAATAACATCATTTCCAACATCAATATGTACCATAAAATAGCCCACACGCTGTTTTCCAACTTCCATAACTAACCAACTTACTACACAATTATTTAACGACTTTGTCTCCATAAATAAGCCTTAAATAATACCAAAAGAGAAAGATTCATACCTTTTTTCTTGTTAAGACAGCAATATCCTCAATATCCATGATAAAATCCACCGCAAAACAATACTAGAATCACAACCATGCGTTACCCGGACCTAAACCACTACTCCGCTACTTGAAAATTGCTCACTTTTTTATTCCCTCACTCTCTCTCTCTTCTAATTTTTAGAATTTTCTGGGCAAATCTAATGTGAAAAGGGGGTTATTACCCTTTATATAGGGGTCAAATTCCGGTTGGTTCACTGTAGCAAGCCGGCTACTGTAGCAGTACTGTAGCACGCGTTTCTGCTTTGTCTGCCAAACTTGTAACGTCCATAATTCTCTACTCTGATGTCCTATCAACGAGTGATTTATGGCGTTGGAAACTAGACTCGACGAACTTCATTTTAGACTTTTGTTTCACTTCAAAACACTTCATATGCTAAGAGATATTCGTTCCCCAAATTAGACAGAAATTTTCACGTAAAACATTACCCATCCTTTCTCCAAAGTCGTACTACTCCATTTCTTCCACTCATTTCCTTATAAAAACTTTCGGTATACCTTATATACATCCTTTACTCATTAAATATACTTAATAATGCTTGCTCCTTATATTCCAAAGTGGTTTTACTTAACCCTAACTCAACGTACTTATGTTTCAAATTTGATAAGTGATCTTCGAAGATACGGGGTGTAACAAGCAATTTCACCCTCCCACACCATAGCAGACTCATCAGGAAAGGCAAAACGAACTAACTTATGGCGACAATCCACATTAGCATAACATGCGGACAACCAGTCCATCCCCATAATTACATCAAAATTCACTATCTCAAGTTCATACAATTCAGCCACGGTCTCACGACCTTTAATCACAACAACACAATTTTATATACTCTAGAAGCAATAACAGGAACACCAGAAGGCGTATTAATAGCAAAGGGTTTCAACAAAGGTTCAGGTTTCATACCTATATCAAGAGCGAAATAAGGCGTCACATAGGATAAATTTAAACCCGGATCAATCAATAAATAAGCATCATGAGAACAGATGGTAAGAATACCTGTAACCACAGTGTCAGAAGCCTCAGCTGCCTCCCTACGAGTCAGCCCATAAAGTTGAGCTGTCCCTCCACCAGAAGTATTAGCAACTTCCTTTCCTTTGCCATTATTACGAGCATTCTGATTATTATTGTTAGCATTACCAGCAAGCGGATATTTAGCAGATGCAGAAGCAGGAGAATCATTCATTTGGTTAGATATGGCAGCCATCTCGCGTAGCCACTTTCTGTATTCCCTCTTAAGATGCCCCTTAATACCACAGTGATGACAGATACGATCTTCCCATACAACAGATCGACTACTACCCTGGGAGAACCTACTTGCGTTATTATTCTTTTGACCTTGCCTACCAGAAGGCACACTGGCATTCGAATGAGCGCCAGACTGAGCAGGTGAAGAGTACCCTTTACTCTGCGCTCCCTTATAATTATTACCACTGAAACCACTCGCCGATCGGGCCTTCTTATTCTAATCTCGATCCACCCTCTTCTCATTTTTCCAACTCTCTTGTTGTTCAGCAAACCCAACCAGAGATGAGAAAGTGCAAGTAGGAGACATAGCAACAGCAGCACATACAGACTTGATACGTGGTACCAAGCCTTTCACAAAAGGAGTCAACTTATGCTTTTCAGTCGGAATCATGTATAAAGCATACTTTGACAGACGGGTGAACTCCAAACTATACTCGCAAATCGACTTGTTACCCTATTCTAGCTTTTCAAACTTTGCAGCCCTAGCAAATCTTTCTTCATCAGACAAGAACCTTTCCATGAACGCCTCTTTAAATTCAGCCTACGTCAGAGCTAAAACAGTGTCACCCCTCTCAGACTCCCACATCTCAAACCATGTGTGAGTAACATCCTTCAACTGATAAGAAGCAAGCCTCACAGCTTCAAAATCTTGGGCATCCATTACCCTCAATGCCTTGAAGGTCTCATCTAAAGAGTGTTGGGGGTGATCCACCTCTCGTGTCCCAAAGAACTCTGGTGACTTTAAGTCTAGGAATTGCTTAAGTCTGCCTCCACAATAAGGTCCCACACCTCCACGCTGCTGCTGAGTCACAACCAAAGCAGTCAACATTTGAATAGCCGTTTGCATCGTACCAATCTCAGGCACAGCTGCAACAGGAACAACAGGAGCAGCCGGTGCTGGAGGGGGTGCTTAATTTCCAGCATCATTTCCATTACCAGCATTCGCACCGCCAAGATTTTGATTAGCTCTCGTGGGTTGTGCTCGGTTATCATTTTTGGATCGCATCAGAGCCATCTCTGCAAGGCACGAATTAACTAGCGAATTAGAACGATCCTAAAAGGACTTCAAGCTCTACAACACAATCTAGAATCAAGAAGAATAGGAAACACGTATAAATGTCCTGGGAGTTTCTCGGTTATACAGGTGATCAGGCTGCACAAGGAAAACTCCACTAGACACAACTCGACAGACACCGACAACAATCCTAAGATGTACTTAAACCTAGGCTCTGATACCAAGCTTGTCACGCCCCGAAACCCACCCTAGACGTGACCGGCATCCGACATCATGAACAACATCGGAAGAACCTAAAAGATACAATAATGACACTTGAACCCGCCAGGTTTAACATTCGCCTCCAACAGTTTATAAAATAAATTCAAACGAGTCATGATGTAAGAATAAAATTAGCGGAAGTCTTTATAACGTAAACCTCAATCAAAAAATATTACATGCCCAAGAGTTAAACAACTCAACAACTACCCACAAGAATGAATGCTATGGAGCTTCTAATATAAAGAATGAATGTCTAACAAATCGAGACGCAGCCCGCTAAAATGGTAAACTAATGAATAAATATAATGAGGGTGTCCCACGAATGAACATGTGGGCTCACCAAGTCAGCAGCAACAACAAGTCCTTCTTAAGTGCACAGTATCAAGAACCTGCTCTTCTCTGTTACCTAACATACCACTAAAAACAACAATAGTATGCCTGAGTACTTCGTACTTAGTGAGTGCCTCGGAGACAATAAGTAATACAAAAATAGAGTACAATAATACATAAAGAAATGAGTCCTGAAAATCATGTGAAACCAATGTAAAAATAGTTATTCAACTTGTGTATCTTAATAAGAATTATCAAAACCGATTACAAAGCCTCTTGTCAAGTTACAACTTCAAATATGCCTTTCAATTGATCATGGTTATCAACAACAATTCCATGAGAGAATAAGAATATCACACATGTCAATACAAGCCCAAGAATCAAGCATATCGAAGGGATGACCGTAGAGGTTCCCTAGTCACAGCGCACCACACCGGAATATATAATTCTCGGTGGCTATCCTTCCTCCCAAATAGCTAGGCATAAACCGCACTCCGGGTAGCAAACCCGGTAGTGGTTACTCTTCCTCCCGAATGGCTAGGCAATTACCACACTAGGATCCATAGTGGCTACCCTTCCTCCTGAGTAGCTAGGCCAAACACAATAACAAAGTTCATAGCATGGAAGCCGATTCACAATTATCTCAATCTAGTCACACCATCCATTTGCATTAAGTTTGAAAATGCTTCCACTTCTTTAAACAAAGTTCAATTGTCATAGTTTCTCATGAAAACCTCATTACCAACCATTAACCCTTATTATTGATCAACTCTTATAGAGGAAAAACTGTTAGGATCACATATACATGTATAGGGTATAGTACAATTAAGGTCTAATGTGGGCTTGCCCCCTCACACACGCCAACTATGATAAAAACATGAATTAGGGTTTCAAAATATGAGAAGTTCACCTTTCTATTCAATAAAGAACTTTTGAAAAGAAGTCATGCATTCCAAAATAAAATTTTCAAAAGAGACATACCTTAATTAAGCCTTACGTAATTCAACAATTTACTTTTACAATGAAGAACACCCAAAACCCTAGCTTGAGTTACCTTGAGAAGGATTACTTTGCAAACCCTAGGTTTTTCATTCAAGAATCATGTTAAGAATCATGGGTTTAATGCTAGGATTGATTAATTATGTTAAAGATGTTCTTACCTTAAGGTTTGGAGACTTGGAGAAAAGGTTTTAATCCTTAGGGTTTATGAGAATGAGAATAATTTATAAAATTAACTGAATGCCGCTATTTATATACACAGCTGGCGGCTGGTGAAATACGGCCAGAAATACGGATCGTATTTCAAAATACGAGTCGTATTCTGTGGCCGTATTTAACAATAATGAAAACAGTGAGCAGTCTTAGGGAACAGGTGAAATACGTCCAGAAATACATTGAGCAGTCTTTGGTATGTTCAGTCTTATCTGGAACTTTATATTACGAATTGTTTCTTATATGTTATAAAGGGAATTTTATATGTTAAAAGAAGTATATCCCGTCTGAAAATGTAAGCTAATTTGGGCCAAGTTTGGACCAAAACAGTGTTTCGTGCTAAAAAATCCTTCATTTGTCTCTATTTTCCAGAAATGGGTATTCATAACTTGGTAGGAAAATCTGGTTTCTGTTTAAGTTAAAAAAACTTGGTCCAATATTTTGTCAAAATTTTTTTCCACTTATCAGCGAATCTGTATAGGTTAAAGCCAATGGCGTACAAATCAGTCTAAAACTGATTTTGGAAATTCAGTTTGGAGTAGGCATTAAGTTAATTAACTCATTTTTGTGAAATAGCTTTATTGTATAAATAAAAAAAAACGTGATTTGCTTATTTAAACTTGGAAAATCAGTAGTGATTTATTTTGAAAGCAGTTTTTTTTTTTTTTTTTAAAGGCCTCATTTTTTATACTTAGTTGTAAGAAAAGAGAAGGGAAGAATAATTTTCCAATATATTATGTGTTTGAATACACAATTTGTCACACCCCAATCCTGATAGGGCATGACGGGCACCCGACCCTTACTTAGAGCCAAGCAAACCCACTGGTTCTCGTTATACTCATAGTCTCACTAGACTCTTAAATCGTGATATGAAATGCATGATGAAAGCTTTTCAAAAACATCTTTCTGTCTTTCTCAAATCGAGTAAAATCTGTAATCATATGAAATCTGTAAAGCAATGCATATTGATATATGGGCTTACATATGGCTTACAAGGCTGACGTACTGTATACATGACTCTGTCTGCAAAATTATCTAACGTAAGATATGATATCAAAACCTAAGTTGCGACAGGGCCCCAACATACCCATAATGTATATGACTCAGCTCATAAGGAAATACTCAGACGCGGCATCACTCCGAACCAAATGGAGTTTACCAATCCAGCTGATAGCCTGGGACATTCTATAGTCAAACTCTCATATAACTTTCCTACAAAGCAATATGGGGCTGTGTGGCATGAAAAACAGCGCCCCCCAGGCAAAGGGATGTCAGTACGAATAATGTACCGAGTATGTAAGGCATAATCAATAACATAATGGAAGCATGAGAAATATCATGAGATAGAAAAGTCATGGGATGAAAGCTCCATTTATACCTCTAGCGACGTTCATCATATTTACTTACCCTCTTTCTAATGGGAAACTTTCATTTCATACATTTATACATATAGTAGTATCATACCCGACCATAGAGGTTCGGTGTCTTAGGTATCCGGCCATAATAAAGCTAGGTGTTATACGTACCTGGCCCTACCAAGGCTCAGTGCTATACGTACCTGGCCCTACCAAGGCTCAGTGTTATCCGTACCCAACTGCAGTGGTGTGCACGCGGTAGATGTCGTACCCGGCCATATATGCTCGGTGTTACATAATTGTCATACATAGATATATATATATATATACATAGGTGTGCTTAAGTCACGTCAACATCATCATTATCCTTGTCATTATTACTATTATCATCATCGCTATTATCATCATCACTTTGAAGAACTTTCACCGAAGGTATCTTAAAAATATCGAAAGTCATGAACATCCTAGCATTCCTAGGAATGGGACGTTTCGAATATCGTAGATGGCCTCCCTAGAATTTATCTTGTCATCACAATCGTTATCATTATCCTCACAAGAAACATTGTCAACAATATCAATAGAATCTCGAGGGTCATGAGCTTACAGCATTTATAGGAATAGGAATAGCGTGAATATCTTGTATAAGCGCAAAATGAGGAAAACATGCCTTTAGAAAAAAGGGTTAACCTTACATACCTCTTTTTCTTCTTAACTACTTAACGTTCACCGTCGAAGCTCGGAAAATCTACATTTGGAAGGATTCATACCATGGTTAAGCCTTAAAGATACTCTTAAATCCAAACTAGAATAATTCATGAGTTAACAAAAATTGGGCAGCATTTCCCCTACTTCATTGACTTCGACCATATTACAAAACGACCTCCAAACAACCATAATAACATCCACAATATCATAATCAAGTAATCACATTCCATTAAGTCTTCAAAATTCATCCTCATATTCAACCTATACTAACAACTTCACACCAACCCTTTGCACATTTTCATACAATGCTTCCTCTTCACCATTATTACCTTCCATAACAAGATGATATCCATATTATACTAAGAATCATGACTCAAGTTAGCTTACTACTCAAAAAGATCATAAAAGCTACATTTAGATCTCATTTTCTACTTTCTTCTTCTACCCAAGTTGTTCAACAACCAAGCATTCATGATAACATGAAATAAGCATGAAAACTAACCTTTTATCTCACGGGAATGAGCTTTGGAGCAGCTATTAACTTATATGAAAACCCTAGCCTCAATACCCAAGAATTTCTTGTAGCCTACTACCCCTAGCAAGACTTCTAACATATGGTTACCTTGATTCTTGCCTCTTGATCTTTGTTTTCTCTTGGGTTGGAGTGGAATATGCTTAGAGAAGGGTTTGGAGTTCTCAAGACTTGTGGAAATGTGAGAAATGAAATAAAAGAGCAAGGGTCATCTATTTATACAAAAATTAAAAAGCTGCCCGATGGACTTATACGGTCCGTATAACATTATACGGTCCATATCAGTGGACCGTATAACACCACCATGAAAATGTCCCTTTCTGTAAAGATCATTTTATATGGACCCCCCTTATACGGACCGTATAAGTGGCCGTATAACTTATAGTTATCCGAAACTTTCTCTCGTTGATTCGCTTGACTTCCAATCCTCGTGGAACCTTCTTGGAACTTACATAACACTTCATTAACCATACAATGGGCCCTATAGCAGCCCCTCAAGACATTACCAAACAAATATTAGCTCAATTATAGCTAAACCTTTCCGAACACGACTTACATTTCACTTTCTTTGACAAACTAAATTTCACATATTCGTATGACTTCAAAATCTTATAGTATGCACTTTAAGTTATCTAATACTTCCCTTAATCTTGTAAGGATTTCATAATCACCTTAAGCTCACATTAGCCTACTCACAAGGCAACAATTTCGGAATTTTCAAGGTGTAACACATTTTTACAAGTACATCAAGTTAGGAATAGGTCAACAGATAAATATAAAAAGATTAAGTTAGACTAGGGGCGTACCCAGCCCCTAGTTGGTAATTTTCACTCATGGCTGGGCCTTCTGTATGCCTCGCTATCTTCTTTGTCTTCCGGACTTGATTTTGAATGAATTTCCTTTTGGGCCTGGCTTGACTAGACCCGATTGGTCATGAGAGTAAAGGGGGGAGAAAAAGAAAAGGGAACTGATTAGTTTATAAACACTGAACTTATCAAACACATATTCATAAACACACACATATTTAACGATTATATGTGACCTATACTTACCCCTTTTGCTTCAAAAATAGTATTCATTTTAATTCGAGGTTCGGAATGATATGATGACTGGGTCCTAACCCTGTGTCCCCGATGTCGCACAAGTTTCAAGGGGCTTCTATGAACCCCAGGCATTGCTAACACTGGGAGGATTAGGACAACCCCGAACTACCACACCTTTCCTTGGATTAATGAAACTAATAAAGAAACTAAGAGAGTATAGGGCACCGCATAAGGGCATTTTATCATTAAGACATATACAAGTCACAATATTCTACAACTGAGAATGATAAATTGTGCAGGACACAACAATCAGGAAGTTCCATTATCAATCAGGGAATGGCATGTTCATATTAACACATAGGAGGTAAGTAAATGAGTCGGGCAGTTCAAACAAGTAGTAGAAAAATAGAAACAATCACTTTCAGTATGAAGCACAGCCTAGGTGGTAATTTAAATGTGATAGAAAGTTGAGGCAATGTGAACTATGATGCATAAAAGGCTGTAAGCTAAGCATGGATCACAAGATGAAATACAGGTCAGTTACAAACTGGGGAAGCAACACAAGCACATTAATCTTAAAAAAAAGGGAGGACACAGTCACTCAGGCTAAGAATTGAGACATGGCATACAGATGGGGACAGGGCAAGAACTATCAGACAAAGTAATCGATAATTCAGTTGGCATGGAAAGATTATCAAAGGAGCAGGAGTGATTTTACAGGTTTTAGAGAATTCACACTTCAAGCTTACAGTGAGAAAAACTAATCATTCAAATTAAGTTTTAACCTTAGGAAGCATCATTTCAAATAGATAGGCAAAGGCAAAGTCAAGGTAATAATCTAAGGACTCAATAGGCTGTGTGTGTATGTGTGATCAAGTTCAGTGAGCATATACTAGCCAAAGCATTCAATTCTATTCAAATGAGTTCAGAGACCACATTTTAAGAGACAAGCCATGGTTCAAAGAAAGAGGGAGGGGTATACGAGAATTTGTTACCAAAGAAAGGAAGACAACATCTCATGCTAACTCTATTTCTGTTTAGGCAGACTACACATGCTTAAGAAAAGGGGAAAGGACAGACATGAGATAGGTGCAATAAAAGTGATGCAAACAAACAAGGAAGGCAAACAACAAATACCAAGAATAGGCCAGGACTCTTGAACCAAAATCCACACAATATGCCATCATGAGACAGTGTTCAGCTATATGAGAACTAAATGAGAGCAGTAGTGAAGTATGCAGGCCGTATATAAAGGACATGAATCACTCCAATGAGGGAGGGGGGGGGGGGTAGAAAGGTGAAGGCATAGGTTATCAACATGGTTCAAGTCAACAACTAGCATGGTAGGTAAGGCAAGGTGAGACAAATGCCCTGATGCAAGGCCCCAACAATGGTTGATGGAAATATTCTTGATATTGGACACTTAAGTAAACATTGTATACATACAACATAGGTAAATCACCCTTACAACACTTGAAACTCTCAGAGCAGGACAAACATGATAAGAAGGGACACATAGCACATATGACAATCATACAAATCTTCCTTCAATGGCAAAAGCAAGTAGAAAAAGTGTAACAGTACAGCATTTTAGTGAAAGCAAGCATAAAGTGATCAGTTTAACATGAGCAGGTGATGATTTAGATAGTGATGAAGCAAATAGGAGTAGAACAGGACCCTGGAGATTCAGGTTTCAGGACTGCAAAGTAAACAAACTAAGGTACAATGTTATCTGATTTCTAAAGCAAACATGACTTCATGCATGAACACGGAGGAGGCATAATAGGAACCCTTTCATGGGACATAAAACTGGATTTAGGTGATACATAGGCATAGGAGGGCAAAACAATCATGGCAAAGGGTTAACTAAATGGCACAGAATCAACATCCATTTTACTTGAGCAGGAGCCATGTTAGCTTAGGACAGAAAAACTAAGGTATCAAGCTTACTTTAAGCATACGCAGATGGAAAATCAAGATATCATGTTTAAGCAAATGAATATAAGAAGCAACACGTAGCATGGTCCGCATTCCAAGTCAAACCAAAGAACATTTTCAAAGCATGAAAACTAAGCAAGTTGTCTAAACATATAAAAATGCGGAAGGTTAGCAGTTTGGGAGATCACTAAGTGACACAGGGTAGTATACTTATAGAAATGCACCATGACAGCCTTAGTACACCTTATAATATAGACCAAGGACCTTACAAGAGGCTAAACAAACAACATGGCATACATAATGAGAGTAAGTCATCCAAGCAGGCCATAACCCCTCAATAATAGACTAGCATAGGAGGCAAAGTGATCAGAATTTTAGAGGAGAAGCCTCATACGATCTTTAAGAGCGTAAACAATCAGAGCCAAACTATCCTTTACATTTTTTAGAGTTGTTTCAAGCCAACTGATCCCTCTATTACAAAAATAAGTGGAATTCACACAGTACATAAAAACACACACACACACACACACACAAAAAGGATATGTCAAAGCAAGACTAGATCATTTAGCATTTAGATTCACACAATAATTTTATCCCAGCATGCCTCATTTAAACTCCAGAATTAAGACAACAAATAACACAGGATAGCACAGAATAGGACATTGTGAACAAAATGCCTTGAACCATCAAAGAACAAAACTGGAACTACCTTATAACATGATTAAACCTATCAACTTACGTTACTCGTAAACAATCAATACAACCAGCTAATCCATTTGACATTAATCAAACATTCTGAATATTCTAACGGGAATCTAATATCCTTCTTCACAACCTTCAATTTCAAACCAAAACACTATAACATTAACCAATACCATTTACACTAATCTAACAATCCGAAACATCAATCAATCAACAATTACTATCATAGCAACCAAAACTAAAGCTAAAATACACACTAACACTAATACTAACTAAAAACAGAGAATAAACAAAATAGTAACAAAAATTAAAGGGAAAAAGCAATAAAAAAAATAAGAATTACCTTTTGTGGGCACAACCGAATCAAGAATGGACTTGAGGAGCTTTTTCCCTCTTCCAAACTCAACCACCAACACCAAAGTAGTGTAAAAAAGCACAAAAAAACTTCTGACTCAGAGGAGATTTAAAAACCTCAAAAATACTAAAAATTTATAATCAAAGAGCTCTTAAACTTGAATATTTC